>NW_025533548.1:427500-512500 GCF_020615455.1 Coregonus clupeaformis
AGTAGTGCACTATATAGGGAATAGGGTGCCATTTGGGATGCAACCTAGGAGCTTGTAATGAGTGTGATGCTGCTCCACCCACCACGGCCGGCCGGCCAGACTGGCTGGGTTTTCCTACAGTCCAAATATGTAGGCCTAGACCCCTTAGTTGAGAGGATTTGTTTCTGTGTCAAGGCAACAAGAGGGACACAGTCTGAGGTGTGTTGAGGAGTGTCCCAATCTAATTCTCACTAATTATATAAAACTGTCTCTGATTTAGGCAGCATTGTGATGGGGTGTGGTGGAACATATCGCCCTTTCTGTAGGTGTATGCAGAGTCATACGTTAAGAGAGTTGGGCCAGGTTTTAAAATGGACGCCATGTTAACTCCTTTATTCTCAACCAGTGGAGGCTCCTCAGAGGAGGAAGGGGAGGACCATCCTCTTCGGTGAATATCATAAAAATTAAAATAGTGAAACACCATTTTTTTTTAAACCTTTTTATATAAAACTATACTAAACAAAAAGTCGCCTTTTCTGAGAGAGATTTACGCGGTGATCGAAACATCACGCCAGGGTAAGCCTATACGAAACACAGTCCCTTATTTGAAGTGTTTCTAAAAATCCCCTAAAAATAAATGGTGAAAAAACGATTGGACCCATTTCCCTGTTTGACCGCTAGGTTTTATGGGTATTATGACTCATACTGTGGCACTCTATATGAAAGTGAACTGTGTTTGCGTGTGATCAGGGGTGTATTCGTTTCGCCGATAAGTTGAAAAAACGTTTCTTAAACGGAAACAAACGGAACGAAACTCTCGTTTGCAACTGTTGGACTGATGATTACACCCTAGATCAGCTAGATGCAGAGGCGAGATTGTGCAAGGCGGTATTGAATGCGTCAATGTCTGTCCCATTCATTACTCAAATTTCTCTCTACGTGCATCCATACGTTGGAAACTTTTATTCATAGGCTAGATTGTAGCAATCTCATGATGGGTATAGGAAAAACCTATTGCTGTTACATTGAACAGGGTGAATGGAATATGAATGACAGTCATCCAATATGCTGTAATAGAAATAAGGCCATTCTCATTTTTTTTTTATCGTCCTCCCTCATCTTCAACGGCACTGACCGCCACTGTTCTAAACACGTTGGTGATGCAACAATACCAGAGCACCTCCGACAGTTCCCTATGAAATGACTGTAAACAAACAGAACAGTAAGAACACCTGCTCTTTCCAGGACAAAGACTGACCAGGTGAATCCAGGTGAAAGATACGATCACTTGTTAAATCCACTTCAATCAGTGTAGATGAAGGGGAGGATGTATTTTTTTTTGCCGTTGCCTTGAGACAATTGAGACACGGATTGTGTATGTGTGCAAATCATTATTAGGAAGGTGTTCCTAATGTTTGGTATACTCAGTGTATATGTGTGTGTACTGTAAAGCATGAAACACACTAAAGAAGCTCACTGCAAAAAGTACGATCTTTGTCCCCATGTGCAGTTGCAAACCGTAGCCTGGATTTTTTATGGCGGTTTTGGAGCATTGGCTTCTTCCTTGCTGAGCGGCCTTTCAGGTTATGTCGATATAGGACTTGTTTTACTGTGGATATAGATACTTTTGTACCTGTTTCCTCCAGCATCGTTACAAGGTCCTTTGCTGTTGTTCTGGGATTGAAAGTACGTTAATTTCTAGGAGACAGAACGCGTCTCCTTCCTGAGCGGTATGACGGCTGCGTGGTGTCATGGTGTTTATACTTGCGTACTATTGTTTGTACAGATGAACGTGGTACCTTCAGGCATTTGGAAATTGCTCCCAAGGATGAAATTTGTGGAGTGGCTGAAAAACGAGTTTTAATGACTCCAACCTAAGTGTATGTAAACATCCGACTTCAACTGTATATATACATTAATTGTTTTGCCTGTTTTGCATGTTATTTTGGCATTAATACGTGTCACATATCAGTTTGCAAACAATGTAAAAATATTAATAATTGAGTTAATAAAGCCGCATACAAACATGGTCTCTTTTTTGCTTTCTTGAGTAAGGCAGCTCCAAAAAGAAGGTGTTTCAGCCTAGCTCAGTGCTTTCTGTGGTGGTGGGGCAGCCAGCGGAAAATACGGAGCGTAGGGGTTGGTAATGTTCTCTAGTTGCACCATGATTGGCTCAGTGTTCTGTCACTCATGGGGACACTACGTCACCGCAAAATCTACATGGAGAGCTTGTAAATTTAAGCCCCTTGGGTGCTGCCATAGATTTACATTAGAAGTGCCCATCCAAGAAGGCTCAAGGTCATTGGGCACAGAGAAAATGACGTCAAATCACATTATATTGTAACGACCCGGTATTGTGTTCTGTGTTCGTGGGTGTGTTATCGTTCTCATGGGTGCTAGCAGGGGTTAAATATGCCAGGACAGATGGAAAGGTTGGGGGGGTATGATGGGTAATCCTGCTGGGTTTTGGAATGCTTAAATAGGGGTTACAGTCTCATATCTCTCTCTTCTGTTCGGGACCCTTAACTTGACATGTTATATTAGTGTACGTTCGAGGTTTAGCGGCGTGGGCTGTGGCCTGAACAATAGCCCATTCAGGAATAAACCTGTGTTCTGCCTGTACACCTGGTGCCAGTCTCTCTTTTACTTTATGACCCAGCTGGGTCATTACAATATCTACCGTAGCTTTGATTGGACTGATCGTGTCAACATCATACTTTCAAAATCTTAGCTAGCAAGCTAGACAAGCAGTCATCATCATGCATCAAGTCGACAATCTACCGGCAAATCCTTTTCAATCCTTATCATATGAAGAGAAATTATAGATAAAACATATCGGTGCTCATCAGCCATTGACATAAACATTACACAACAAGTTGGAAATGGCAAATTCAACAATGAGTGGTTTGGAAGGAATCAGTGGCTAATTGCAAGCGTTGCAAAGCAATCACTAGCCTGTTATTCAGCGGAGTGGGTGTGTGGTCCAAGTCTGTGTTTAAGGGTCTATTTTCCAAGCTTAAAAGGATAAACATTCATATACAACACCATGGGCTAGAAAAGGTTGAATACATTGGCCATGCTGTCAATCCAGCATGACTTCTGCCGCGTTTAAAACAACTGGAAAAACTTGGAACTGGGAAATCTCAGACTTCAGTGAGTTCAAGACAACTGGGAACTCCGACTGGGAAGATACGTTTTGAACGGTCATCCAACTCGGAATTCCAAGTCGTGAACTCAGGCCTCTTTCTAGAGCTCGGACCTGAATATCACTGACGTCATGATTCAACCTTGTTTTTTTCAGAGTTCCCAGTTTTCTTGAAAGCACCTTACATCCAGAGAATGCCAGACATGATGACAAAGTTTGATGACAAAATTTGCCCACAAGAAGGACCGCTGCGCCACCTTCCTGTTCAAGTGAGCACAGAACAAGAAGGTGAGTCCAAAAATGATGTAATATGCCTGGGAGATATGTATACTGTAGCTAAGAAAGTAATACTATGTGTATGTTATGTAGTAAGCTGTTAGTAGCCCATGTGCCTCACTCTAATAATTTGGTCCCTTTCCCCCTCATAACTTAGCCTACTGTTCTGACTTGGTGGTGCACATGTAGCCTATAGCCTGTTTTAGAGAAATGTCATCATCGAATATTGTAAGAGCTTTCATTGTCTGCTTATATGTCCCCTTTATTTATCCTACGGTTCTGACTTGGTGTACAGGGAGAATACTGTAAGAATGGCCCATGTTCTGAATTTTGTCGCTGTACATTTCAAAAGTGCTGAACAAATAGTTATATTGACTACGTCTGTCCTAGCTCACTCATTAATGTCTTAATCGAAATTATGGATTGTCTCTTATCTGCTCGTCATTCCCTTATGCCATAGTTTGTACATCTCAACTGTCAATGTTTTTTAAAAAGGCAGTAAATGAGGCTGAATTAACTGTTTCACTGCCAGACAAGACTCCGCTGATAGCCAGGTGTAGCGTTGATAAGGATTCATTCCATGGTGCTGAAAAGAAAGCTCTGCTGTTGGGACAGCTTTATGTAGGCCCTAACAGTTTGTGGGCACCGTTTGTCACCGTTAGAGTGCAATTCATGTATTGTTTAGTGTTGTGTTGTGTAGTGGCTTTGCTGGCATGCATCTAAAACATTTTTTTTTAGTTTGCCCCACCAAGATTTACATGCTAAAATCGCCACTGCGTAGGGTTATACAATTCTGGTAACTTTCCCAAACATCCCCAAGTTTTCCAGAAATCCCGGTTGGAGCATTTCCGAAATCATTCTAGGAACCCTTAAAGAACAGATTAAATGTGTTCTTGTAACATCAGGTGAGTGTTTTTGGCACCCTAAAATAAATATTGTAGAAACATTGTAGAATCATCCGCACAACTGAACAGTTTTTGTGTTTTGGGAACATACAGTATCTTTTGTGTTGTCTCCACAATGTTCCCACCACACTGTTCCCACAACCTAATGAAACATTCTGGGAACCTTTAAAAAACAGACAAAATGTGTTCTAGGAACGTTCTTGCAACATCAGATGAATGTTTTTTGCACCCTAAAATAAACATTGTAGAATCATCTGCACAACTGGACAGTTTTTGTGTTTTGGGAACATATATTTTGTGATGATCCCACAATGTTCTCACCAGACTGTTCCCACAACCTAATGAAACATTCTGGGAACCTTTAAAGAACAGATTAAATGTTTTCCATCTGGGAACGTTCTTGCAATATCAGGCGAATGTTTTATACAAACATTCTATAATCATCAGCACAACTGGACAGTATTTCTGTTATGAGAACATTTGCCGCAACCTAACGAATGCTCTGGGAACTTTCACAAAACCAATTTTGGTTTGCTGGGCAGTGTGTGTGTCTGTTAACAAAACCTAACATTGCAAATAGTGAGGTCTCTGTGTCTGTGTTTCAGAAGAAAAGCAAAAAAACTTTACTTGTGCAATAGTGCTTGCATAACCGCAGGGGAAACCCAGTTTAAAGTGGCAATTTTCAGTTGCTACATCCATTTTTGGGACTTACAAATTAATATGTTAGTACCCTTTGATTCTTAAAGAATATAACTTAGAAAGCCTCATGAGCATTATAAGTTATTAAAAGTGGCAGATAGATGCAATTTAAATTAATATTGAGTCAAAATGACTCACTCGGCTCTTCTAGTGTTAACGCTTCTAGCCTAAACAGCTAGTCTGTCTTTGGGTTCTGTTACTTTAGTCAACAAGCTCTCTGGGCTCTGAGCTCTTTCTTAAATCAGACACCACTTCTGGGCTCTGAGCTCTTTCTCAAATCAGACACCACTTCTGGGCTCTGAGCTCTTTCTCAAATCAGACACCACTTCTGGCCTCTGAGCTCTTTCTCAAATCATACACCACTTCTGGGCTCTGGGCTCTTTCTCAAATCAGACACCACTTCTGGGCTCTGAGCTCTTTTTCAAATCAGACACCACTTCTGGCCTCTGGGCTCTTTCTTAAATCAGACACCACTTCTGGGCTCTTTCTCAAATCAGAGACACCACTTCTGGGCTCTGGGCTCTTTCTCAAAATCAGAGACACCACTTCTGGGCTCTGGGCTCTTTCTCAAATCAGAGACTCCACTTCTGGTCCCTGAGCTCTTTCTCAAATCAGACACACCACTTCTGGGCCCTGAGCTCTTTCTCAAATCATACACCACTTCTGGGCTCTGGGCTCTTTCTCAAATCAGACACCACTTCTGGGCTCTGGGCTCTTTCTCAAATCAGACACCACTTCTGGTAACTTTCCCCAAATTCCCAGATTTTCAAAAAATCCTGGTTGAACGATTTCCAGGATCCTTTCAATCAGGATTTCTGGAAAACCTGGGAAATGTACCTGATTTTTGCAAGCATACCTGTAAGTCACATAATGCTGGCTTGCAAAGTGACGTCTATTGGATTCCAGCCGGAGTTAGGATATCCAACAGTTGAAATTTGTATTAACCCGCAACCAGCATTCATAATGACCACCAGGGTTAGGGACAGTGGGTGGAGACTATCAAAACTGGAACAACCATTTCAGTAATGGGTGCAAAAATTATACTTAAATGATTGGATTAGTATGAGATGAACCAATCAATGTACATACAAAAACACAGATATTAAAAACAATTCCCTCCCAAAAATCAACCTGCAGTAGTTCATTTGTTTTCATAACCTAAAAAAATTGAGTTGGTGTGACTTCTCATTTAGTTTTGAGTCAGTACCACATCAACATTTGAAGTAATAATGACTTTTCATTGACTTTGAGTTCAACTTACTATAAGTATTTGAGTTAAAAATGCCTTTGGGATTCAGGGTGCAACTCCAACTAGCATCCCAGTTTGATGAATGTTATAATGACAACAAAGTAATGAAGAGGTCAACAGAGAACCTGGAACATTCTTCTGCTGGGCTTGGGCTCTGGTAAAAAAAAAAGTGCACTACATCGGGAATTGGGTGTGGGCCCTGGTCAAAAGTAGTGCACTATATAGGAAATAGGGTGCCATTTGGGACTGAACCGGAAGAAGGCTCTCTTTTGATCGCTTCATTACTTTGTTTTCATGATGCAGTCTGTCTCTCTCTGAAGAGGACAGTAAAGTCCTAAAGCTTCCAGAAACCTCCTTATTTTTGGACACTGGTCTGTTTTCAGCTCAACAATAGCTCATTGTTGTGGCGGCCATTTTGGCCAATGACGTAAACACAGCCTTGTGCCTGTGAGCAATCATCATTGTCTATCTGCTATGGTGTGTGTGTATGTGTCTGTCTGCCTGTCTGCCTGCCTGTCTGTCTTGTCTTTTTTCCTGCCTGCCTGTAGCCTAGCGTTAAGAGCATCGGGCCAGTAACTGGCTAGGTGAAAAATCTGTCGATGTGCCCTTGAGCAAGGCGCTTAACCCTAATTGCTCATGTAAGTCGCTCTGGATGCGAGCGTCTGGTAAAATGTACAAAAATGCCTGTCTGTCTGTCCTTTTATCTGCCTGTTTGTCTTTTTGTCAGTCTGTCTGTCCCTCAGGAAAATATTTGATGACCAAAGTTATGCCCTTTTAGCGTACATGAGTCAGGCTCAGGGGCTGGTGATGAGGTAGCCCTGCCTGCCACTTCAAAATCATTTTAAGGCCTACAGTGAAAAGGAAATGTGTTGTTGGTTTAACGGTTAAGGCATTAAAGTCTCCTGTGGGGGCATTAAAGTCTCCTGTGGGGGACCTGGGTTCAGAACCTGCCTGTGACACCAAGTGAAGAACTCCTCCTCTTCTCTTGTTAAAAGCAGCATATTTTAAAAAGCGACTGTGATGGACTCTCTCTCTCTCTCTCTCTCTCTCTCTCTCTCCCCCCATCTGTCGTCCCCCTCTCCATCTGTCCTAGTCTCCCTGGCCCATCTGTCTCAGTCCTAGTCCTCACCCCTCCCCATCTGTCTCAGTCCTAGTCCCCTGGCCCATCTGTCTCAGTCCTAGTCCCCTGGCCCATCTGTCTCAGTCCTAGTCCCCCTGGCCCATCTGTCTCAGTCCTCGTTCCCCTGGCCCATCTGTCTAAGTCCTAGTCTCCCTGGCCCATCTGTCTCACCCCTAGTCCCCCTGGTCCATCTGTCTCACCCCTAGTCTCCATCTGTCTCACCCCTAGACCACCATGGGATTACGGCCTGAAGGTTGAGGAGGGGAGGGGGAGAGAGAGAGACAGTGAGGCCATAGTGTCTTGTCTTTAGGTTGAGGAGGGGGGATAGAGAGAGAGAGCGATAGAGAGAAACAGTCATGTGACCAATTCTGAGAAAAGTAATGTACACACAAGGTTCTAAACATAAGAACATTCTACTTGTTAGAAGCTTCGATCACATCTGAAAAATGTGCCAAAGTGATTTAATCTTTTTTTTTATCAAACAGACACCGCTCCCTAACTAGACTCTGGGAAAATACACACACACACAGTTTTCCAGAAGAGAGCAGTGACTTGTTGCATTCCCCATGCCACTGTCAGAGGTCATTATTGTCTTGTTCTGAAGTCCCGGAGGCACTGATTGGTGTAGGCTTTAGTTCCTTCATCCTGTTCTAGTCCATTTATATGACATCAAACTATGAATTTGAGCGGTGGCAGCCTATCAGAAGAGGGGCATGGCTTATATGGGGGCGTGGCTTTCAGTTTCTTCTTTGTAGCCACTCGTCAGAGTGTATGTCATTCAAGTTCATCTGTATTCAACATGCAGAGTTTTGCTTGTACACTGCCCGCACTTAATCTATAACGATAATTTGGCTATAATATTGTGGCCAATAAATGTGAACTTTTTAAGTAAAGAGCCGTTTGGAGTTATTATTTCATGTTATTGAACCCCCCTAGTTTCTTGATTTGCAGGGAATTTATTTAATTGCTTGTAACCCATTTGAAGTAATTTGGACAGGCAATTTCAAAGTGAAAAATCTACTTGGCAATAGATAAAAAATTGGTTGTATTTACAGGAAATATTAGATTAATCTAACTTAATATTTAGATTTACACTCTTAGAACAGATGTGTTAAAAACAACACGTGTTATTATTCAACACAGTTAGGGACGACACGTGTTATTATTTAACAAAATCACCATGTTGGCACGTTTAACACATGATTTGTGTTCATTTTCCAACAGTGATTGTTTTAAATAATAACACGTCATTCCTAACTAGACACATGGATATTAAATATATACATATTTTTATTCACATATTCTGTTGTTTTTCATATAAATCCAATTTTTAAAAGTTTGTCAACCTGAAAACATGACAGCATATCCAATGGTCTGAAATCTGCAATATAACTCATCCTAACCATTTCATACTCCATAGTCTTTTCTACCACATAAGCATATACGTACGTGGTCAACAAAATACTTCACAGAGACTATTCTAACAAACATCCACACCTCTTCCTTTTCACATTCTGGAATGATGTGAACTATCTCTCCAAAAAAGAGGTTCACATCTGGTGTCACAGTTCAGAGGGAGGACAGATCCTGTTCCATAGGTCTGACCCAACACACTAACTGAGTGTGCAACGTGGCTAGAGCTACAAATTCCAATATCATCGTCAATAGTCTGCAGGTTTTGAAGGAGCAGATCACTTTTTAGCAAAGATCCTACCATGAACGGAGAGGCATTTGGGACAGTACATTTTTTTTAAATTAACAACTCGCTCAGTTTCCAGCTGAACATTCTCTGTACTTAGTTCTTGTAAGCTAATGTTTTAGAATGTTTTAGAATGTTTAAAGCTGCAGACTATATGAGCTAGACGTTTCATTGGGCGGGGCTTACTTTCAAATCTCGCGCACCATAACTTTCCAAGTGGTCCAAACATTACAATCATACGCCCATAATTAATCATAAAACGATGCTTACGGATGAGCGGCCTATCTGGACAGAGGGTTTTAAATAGGTTGTGATGGTCTGTAAAAACACAGCTTGTCCATTTGTGATTACAGGGACAAATATTATGCTGCATATTTCCTGCAGTATGCCAATGAGGACTTTATTCACTAACGAGGTCTCCTGGTAAGAAAGGCAATAAAATACATTTGTTCACTAACGAGGTCTCCTGGTAAGAAAGGCAAGAAAAGGGGAGACTAAAAGGGGAGACTATATTTTCCGATGTTCTCAAGTTCAGAATTACGGTTGTTCTCCTCATTTCCATCCCATAATAACTACTTGATATTCTGTTGTTTAGCTGTTCCAAAGTGAACAGTCTTTCATCATAGATAAAATGTTGTAACATTAGTTTAACTTCCAAAGGGGGCACACCTTCTAATACGTCATGCATTATGTCTACACAAACATCGTCAGTTACATGAATGTATTGAAGTGTGTTCAAACAGGAGTCCACCTTTAATACCTGTTGAGCTGGAATCATTAAGCCTGACTTGCTTTTGATAATTATCTCTATTACGTTTCTCAAGCTCATCTTTATTAAACACATGCTGAGCAGTTCGTTTGTCAGCCAGGTAGAAATGACAAAATCTGTTAGCTGAAAAACTCTAAATACCCACAGAGCGAATGACAAGCAAAGTTAAACAGCTGTCAAGAGGCAAATGGTTCCATAGAGCAAATTAATTTGAACTTTGATTTCGATCTCAATACCATGACTTTCAAGACGTCTAATGTCTTCTAACAGAGGCTCCAATATATGTATAATATATATAATATAATATATATAATATAAATATAATATTTTCCCAAACCCATACATTTCTCTGTCCATAGAATGAAACAGGAGGCACAAGTAAATGTTGTTAAGGGAAGAGCTATACTCAGAAGGGAAGTTCCTCAAAGAGAAATATACAGCTACCATTTGGTGTATTTTGGATTTAGAACCCAACAGATTGGTTGTTTCCTGATCATCAAAGCACAGACACTTGGATGAGTTGCAAACTGTGCACCATCATAATGGATGAGTTGCAAACTGTGCACCATCACAATGGATGAGTTGCAAACTGTGCACCATCACAATGGATGAGTTGCAATGATAGAAACGTGTCAGATGCTCATACTTGTGTCATTTGTCCATGCTTTCTGGCTGTATCAGCTGTGTGCCCAATTAATATTTCTCTGGGCTTCACAAGAGAGAGTTTTTCAGACAAGTATTTACACATTTTATAAGGAGTGTCCACCTCTACAAACATGTTTCTTGCACGTTCATATTCCTGCGTCAAAGCCTGAACAGCGACATCATCGTGAGGTGTAGAATGGCTATTGAGCATGTGGGGTTCTGTTTTCTCATGATTGGATCTGTGTGTGATGAATGGCTTAGAAGGAATGCATTAATGATAAGCATAGGTTTGTACTATACTGATATAAATTGTTTCACATAACAGGCTGTGATTCATGTGTGGAACGTTAGGGGGTAAGATGAGATAAGAACTTGTCTCATAATACTAGACTACACTGCTTCTTTGTGATCTGTGAACCGTCCAAGGACATGGGTACTGCAAAAGAAGTGCTAACTCCACAGGTTGTTATGATAAAAACTTATGCCTGGCAACAGGGATGCGCCAAGGGTCTGGGACCAGCCGGTGCGCCAACGGATAGGTTGGGCAAGTCTAAACCATGCCCAACCTCTACTCTGATTGGCCAGCAGAGAGCAGGAACTAAAAACTGTCAGAGTATTTGAAGAAGAACCTGTAACAATGGATTAGTTCTCTGAGTGCCCTGCGTGGTATTTCAGTGGACCCGTATATACAAACCTTCATACTTATCATACATACATTTTGCATATAATACATTTAGCTTGGATTAAAGATCTCTTGATTCTTATTCCAATACCAGATTTGAATTACGCAATTTCTAACAATTGGTGACCCCGACGTGATCTGGTAGCGGAACTTCGCTGGAATTCATCCAGCCCATTGGACACCGCCGTCGTCGAACCGTGTGTTTCACAAAGTGCCCGGGCTTCTGAAAACACAGGTAAGCAGACACCTATTGTTATATAACTAAAGTTCTGCATATTGGCTTAATCCAAATTAATTTTGTGAAACACCTGTTTGATGTAAGTGACCACTATTATGAAATCATGTTGATAAAATTTTAGTTTACTAACTTACTATAAAATGCAAAATGTTTGATAAATGTGAGGGTTAAAAGCCATGGTATATTGAGTATTGTTCCACAGAAGAGAGGTTCTGGGAAAATACTGAAATCCCCAGACTAGGTACCACCGGGGGTGGGCTGGGGATATAGGGAATTTTTGGATAAAAGTGTGTACGCTATTTGTCACTATATTCCATAAAAAGCTATTGTCATTGTATCAGTCTAGGCTGAATATAATTGGGAACATAGACTAATAAATACAGTGGGGAGAACAAGTATTTGATACACTGCTGATATTGCAGGTTTTCCTACTTACAAAGCATGTAGAGGTCTGTAATTTTTATCATAGGTACACTTCAACTGTGAGAGACGGAATCTAAAATCCCGAAAATCACATTGTATGATTTTTAAGTAATTAATTTGCATTTTATTGCATGACATAAGTATTTGATCACCTACCAACAGTAAGAAATCAGGCTCTCACAGACCTGTTCGTTTTTCTAACAGAAGCCCTCCTGTTCTCCACTCATTACCTGTATTAACTGCACCTGTTTGAACTTGTTACCTGTATAAAATACACCTGTCCACACACTCAATCAAACAGACTCCACCTCTCCACAATGGCCAAGACCAGAGATCTGTGTAAGGACATCAGGGATAAAACTGTAGACCTGCACAAGGCTGGGATGGGCTACAGGACAATAGGCAAGCAGCTTGGTGAGAAGGCAACAACTGTTGGGGCAATTATTAGAAAATGGAAGAAGTTCAAGATGACGGTCAATCACCCTCAGTCTGGGGCTCCATGCAAGATCTCACCTCGTGGGGCATCAATGATCATGAGGAAGGTGAGGGATCAGCCCAGAACTACACGGCAGGACCTGGTCAATGACCTGAAGAGAGCTGGGACCACAGTCTCAAAGAAAACCATTAGTAACTCACTACGCCGTCATGGATTAAAATCCTGCAGCGCACGCAAGGTCCCCCTGCTCAAGCCAGTGCATGTCCAGGCCTGTCTGAAGTTTGCCAATGACCAATGGGAGAAGGTCATGTGGTCTGATGAGACAAAAATAGAGCTTTTTTGTCTAAACTCCACTCGCCGTACTTGGAGGAAGAAGAAGGATGAGTACAACCCCAAGAACCCCATCCCAACCGTGAAGCATGGAGGTGGAAACATCATTCTTTGGGGATGCTTTTCTGCAAAGGGGACAGGACAACTGCACCGTATTGAGGGGAGGATGGATGGGGCCATGTATCGCGAGATCTTGGCCAACAACCTCCTTCCCTCAGTAAGAGCATTGAAGATGGGTCGTGGCTGGGTCTTCTAGCATGACAATGACCCGAAACACACAGCCAGGGCAACTACGGAGTGGCTCCGTAAGAAGCATCTCAAGGTCCTGGAGTGGCCTAGCCAGTCTCCAGACCTGAACCCAATAGAAAATCTTTGGAGGGAGCTGAAAGTCCGTATTGCCCAGCGACAGCCCCGAAACCTGAAGGATCTGGAGAAGGTCTGTATGGAGGAGTGGGCCAAAATCCCTGCTGCAGTGTGTGCAAACCTGGTCAAGACCTATAGGAAACGTATGATCTCTGTAATTGCAAACAAAGGTTTTTGTACCAAATATTAAGTTCTGCTTTTCTAATGTATCAAATACTTATGTCATGCAATAAAATGCAAATTAATTACTTAAAAATCATACAATGTGATTTTCTGGATTATTGTTTTAGATTCCGTCTCTCACAGTTGAAGTGTACCTATGATAAAAATTACAGACCTCTACCTGCTTTGTAAGTAGGAAAACCTGCAAAATCAACAGTGTATCAAATACTTGTTCTCCCCACTGTATATTGTCATTGTATCAGTCTGGGCTGGATATAATTGGGAACATAGTCTGGATATAGTTAGGATCATAGGACAGCACTCGAGTGTGTACGCTATTTGTCACTATATTCTATAAAAATCTATTGTCATTGTATCGGTCTGGGATGGATATAATTGGGAACATAGTTTGAATATAGTTGGGATCATAGGACAGCACTCCTAAAAACTTAGAAGACAGTATAAATCGCCATTTGTCGTTGTACTTAGGTATTGGCCGGGACAACTGGGAACATGGGTAGATACTGCAAACTAGTAGAGAGGATAAACTTAATGTCTTTGCACCAATAGGGTGCAAATAGGAACATAAGTGAGATACTGCAAACGAGTAGAGAGTATAAACTTATTGTCTTTGCACCAATAGGGTGTAAATGGGAACATAAGAAATAGAGTAGGTTAAACGAAAGGGGTAAGGCCGTGGCAACGTACCTATTGTTGGTACTTTCAAAGTTAGACAGTGCGGGTGTTGTCGTATGCATGAGAGTGTGAATGATAAACCTGTATACCTTGATAGAAAACTAATTGGGAATTAAAACGTCTGTGGCTGTCCAAACTGTATAATTTGGGGATAACTGTTGGGTTTGCGGTTGCTTAAACCATATAACCCGTTAATAACAATTAGGAACATAAAGCTAATGTGATGAATTGTGTGACTGAACTGAAACGTTTGAGCTGATATGATTGAACTGTGCCGTTTGGTGTTAGACATAGCATAATACTGGTTTTAGGTGCTTGGGTTGAGGCTTTTTTGTTGATTATTTGATGTAACGTTTGATGTTTGACCCTGCAAAATACTGGTTAAACA
The DNA here is from genome assembly GCF_020615455.1 of Coregonus clupeaformis. Lineage (NCBI taxonomy): Eukaryota > Metazoa > Chordata > Actinopteri > Salmoniformes > Salmonidae > Coregonus > Coregonus clupeaformis. The sequence continues at coordinate 441,705 of NW_025533548.1, forward strand.
ATTAGACTGAAATAATTCGGTTTATCGTTTAAATATAAACATGCACCAACTTTAACTAATTAGGTGGGAATAATTTGATTTAAATAAATAGACTAAAGTACCTTAATTAACGGCAGAATATTGAAAACACTAAAACAAGAAACACAGCTCCTCAAAAGAGCCTACTCCCAGAGGAGAGGAAAGTAGAGTTGCGAGGGGAGGGGCTGGAGACAGCGAAAGTGTGGCTTTTGGAGCCATGATAGACTGGGAGTTGGCTGGGAACACCACGGGGCGATTGTTTGAGAGGTGCCTAAAAATTTATAACGATATATATGTATGGGCTTGCTCACCCGAACGTAGAAGTACATCATGGGTGAGAAAGTAGAGAATATTTACATTTACATTTTTGGTAATTTGGCAGACGCTCTTGTCCAGAGTGACTTGCAGGAGCAATTGGGGTTGAGTGACTTGCTCGAGGGCACATCGGCAGATTTTTCGCCTGGTCGGCTCGGGGATTGGAACCGGCGACCTCTCGGTTGTTGGCGCGGCGCTATTGGTAACTAAGCTGCCTACCGCCCCATATGAGTTTAAGGTTGTGGCGTTGTTTGATCATGTGATAAGGTTTAATGGGTAATCGGACCATAACTAATGTGGTTATGGAAGTAATGTATCAATAGTGGAGAGCCAATAGGGGGCTCCACTGAACTATTATGGTTTATTTGGCATTTCGGTGGCATGAGGCGAAGTCTGTGTGTATGAGTGTGGGTGGTGACCGGATGCTACTGAGTATTTAGTTTGGTAATGTTGAATGGACTATTTGTAGCGTGTTTTGGGGTTAAATAGAAAGACTCACTTATTCAATAGAGAATGGGTGAAGGGAGAGATAGCATTACTTTGTGTTGCTGAATGAGGTGAAAGCTAGTGAGATTTTCATTTGGTGACGTCACTTGCTCTATGAACTGGAAGTAGTTACTTTGAGAGCATCGCAGATGGTGTGGAGTGCCTGGCGATGTATGTAGAGGGTTCCTGGTTCGAAAACAGGTAGGGACAGTAGACAAAGCTTTCGCAGTGGGGCTATATACCTAGATTACTATGTGGATTGAGAAATGTGAAAGGTTGAATTAGATAGCTTAAGTAGAAGTATTCTAGAAAGGTCTATGAAAATATGTTATAAGGTCCCCATGCGCTTTCCCCGAAGGAGCAAGAGGAGGGGTGAGAGAGAGTTCAAATGTTAGGAACATCATTAAATGTATGCTTATCAACGATAGCAAGTATTTGTTTTATTAATTAGGGCCTAATCAGAGAGAACAGTTAAAGAAATTGAATAGCGAACTGAAATGGGTTAGCGGGAAAATATAAATTGTTGGTACATTTTAGAACGATAATTTATTTTAGTTACGGGGATGCAAGTGGCATTGGCTGTTGTGCTGGGGGAATAGCGCCAGCCTGTGGTGGGTTCTGGATTGGTGAAGCAGGGGGGACAGGAACAATAGAAGGGGAGACAGATTTTCCTAGGGGGTTGAACAAATAATTGATAGTGGATCATTTGAGATGAGATCACATGTAGCAGAGTTAGGGTAATCAATTAAATAATCATTGTATACTCGAGGAATTTTGAGTGGTTTTATGGATTAGTTATGAGGAATTAGATTGATACAAACAATTATTGATGGGTTAAGACTGGGGATATCTGTATCATGTTTTGTGTGTACTACCATCTTTAGATTATAACCAGGAGAATGAGATTAGCTCATCTCATTGGAATGTTTCCCAGGGCTAGCAGTAGTGAAGTTAGGCAGTATTTAGGTCATAAAAGTGAGCTACCAAATTAAGTGAGGCCTGGCTATTTGTGGTTGTTGTTTTTCAAATTGGGTTTTCAGCAGGTCAAGGGTGATAGGTCTTAGAGGAGCACACACAGTGAATTTTATGGAGTTTTTTAGGTTTTGGCTGAGTTTGGGGTATATATGATTTCTTATGAGAATGAATTGATAATAACTGTAGGTCTTAATGAACACTTGGGATAACTAACATTTATGAAATATTTCGAATTAATATTTCGAATAATGGTAATGTTTGGTATACTATGGGATGGAACAGTTCGTTGAATAATTTCAATTGCCTTTGAACTCTGTTTTAACCTTCTGGTGTTAATTAATCATCCACACTAGTAAATTCTAAAGGCATGAGAGGAGGACTTTAAGATAGTTTATTTTACTAATTTGAGGGTAATTTATAGTACTGTGAAAAGTGTGAAGAAGATTATAATTTGGTAATAATATATATGATTTAAACCATAAAATAACAGAAGAGAGAGTGGAGGGATGGCAATTGGATAATGAATCACCAATATTACCTAAGTGATTGTTTAGGTAGGTGGTAATATTGACACATGGGCAAATCATGTGTCAAAAGGGGAGTGGTAGGATTAAATAATTGGTAGGATTAAATAATAAATATATACGAAGGAGAGGAAAAAAATAAATAAATACAACAATAGAAATTGAGAGCTGAACATGTATGTGTGAAGATAGTTTATTAACCACACCCGTATGCCAAAGGTTTTGTGCACCACAGGTGAACTAAAGGAGAAGGTGAGCATCCAGTCCCTAAAAGAAGAAAAACTGGAAGCAGGCCTGTTGGGAAGGGCCCTATCAAGTCCTATTAGATCCACCTGGGTGCATGTCACACACTGCAAAAAGGTAAACCCAGTTACACCTGATGAACAAACACAGAGTTAGGAGAAAGAACCGATCACCACTAGGGCTCGGGGGTTGGCTCCTTAACGAAGATTCCCTTACCCTGTCTGATCATCCCTGTGTGAGTTCGATAGAAGGTAAAGCAATGGGTTGGCCTCTGGGTCTGACATGTTCTCAGGGCGAGGGTGGGGATTCACAGGTCTCCTGACGGTAGGTAGCTGTCTGATTGTGGGGGCCATATTCCTAACACACTCAGACCCTCCTGATCAGCCAGAAGTAGTAGTTAACCTAACACATGTTGATAAAATAATACCTGAGCATAGTCTACGAAGGCATAGGAGACAGCTAGACGTAGGGAAAGGGGAAGTACTAGGGACTTTAGGGAAGGACATCACCATATGTATGTCACCATGTACATCCTGGGACAATGTAGTTGCTCATACCAAGCGGGGGGGATATGTCAATCTCCATACACAGTTTAGGGACAGGTGTAGTATTGTGAAAGTAGGGAATTACCAGAAATGGCAGTGCGACCCATATAAGGGTAGGTACTGTCTGAAAGTCTGAATTATGCTAAAACAGGTTACAGACCTGAACAAGTGAGATATCCTCTTCAACTGGGGCACCCTATAGAGTAAACCTCTCTGAGGGAGGTAGTGAGACCGGGGCTGTGGTAAAGATAGTGCAAACTATAGACCTGAAGAAAGTAGGACAGGTGGAGACGGGGTGTAGAAATCTTGACCTGTGGTTGGAATTGATTTAGTATACGGCAAGAACTATGTCTAAAGAGGACTGTTATGCCTGTAGGACAGCCAAACCAAGGTTAACAACTACTCCGTTCCCCTTGACAGGCTTTGACTCCGCCAGGTTTATCCTCCATGCAAGCCACCTGGGAATGTGGTGAAAGAGTCTTGTAGTAACTTGCACTGTCTGTATCCCCCGATAACAAAGTCATCCCGACCTAGGTTGCCTCAGTTTGAAGTCACAGGGGATTCTTTATTGTTTTTCTAGGACTAATAAGATAGGATACAGGGTAGGGCATCTTAGCTCCTGCTCCCACACAGAGAATGTCACAACTAAAGAGACCATGACTAATCTCTCCTCTTTGTTGCAGCCAGAGGATTTTAGGAACCAAAACCAGGCCCGTGCTGACATCTGATGGTTGTGTGGTGATAACTGATTGTGAACTCACCTACATACGCAAACAATCAAACGTGTCAGAGACTGGTGAGTTGTCACGTAGAAAGTAGGACCTCCTCCCGGGATCCTTTGATGAAAGGATATATATTGATGGGATCCACAATCAGATAGCAGCTGGGTTTGAATCAAGTCTTTTCTGGTGGTCAACAATTAATACAAATGTAGATTGGATAAATTATATTTACTATAACCAGCAAAGATTTATAAACCACACTCGTGATGCAATAAAGGGATTAGCTGAGCAGACAGCGGCAACTAGCTTAATGACATGGCAGAATAGAATAGCTTTAGATATGCTTTTGGCTGAGCGGGACGGGGTTTGTGTTCTGTTTGGATATATGTGCTGTACTTTCATCCTCAAACAACACAGCACCGGACGGGTCCGTGACCAAAGCGCTTCAGGGAGTCACCACGCTGGCGAACGAACTGGCTGAGAACTCTGGTATTGATAGCTCCATAAACGGTTGGTTTGATAACATATTTGGTAAATGGAAAACTATTGTTGTAACTATTCTGGGTGAAGTTATAGCTTCTATGGGTATACTTGTTCTTTGTGGATGTTGTCTTATTTCCTGTGTCTGAGGTTTGGTGAGAAAAGGAGATGGAGAAGGTGGTTTCCCAACAGATGGTGAGATACGGCCCAATCCCGGACTCCGACCTAAGGAATGAAGGATATGACCTACCAGGCTTGGTGGAGTGACACTCTAGAGGGTGTCTAAAGGGGGCCAAAATGTACTTCCCTGTTTGTGTTTTATGTTTTAATAATCTTATGTTTTGTGTTCTATTAATCCTGTGTTTTTTGCTTTATTAATCAAGTTAACCATTGTGAATGTTTGTCTTTCCTTATGTGAAGGTTTGAAGTTCCTGGGTGACTGGTAGCCAACTCAGTACAAGTTAGGTGTAGATGGAAGGACTGAAGGCCTTTTTATTATCATTATTGTCTATTAATAAAAGTGTGATTCTTTTTGTTTGTATTGTATTTTAATGAGTGACACCCTAGAGGGTGTCAAAAGGGGGAATTTCCCTGAAATTTCTTATTTTGGGTTTTCTTATTTTGGGTTCACACCCAGTGGGTGTGAAAAGGGGGATTGTGGGGTTCTGTTTTCTCATGATTGGATCTGTGTGTGATGAATGGCTTAGAAGGAATGCATTAATGATAAGCATAGGTTTGTACTATACTGATATAAATTGTTTCACATAACAGGCTGTGATTCATGTGTGGAACGTTAGGGGGTAAGATGAGATAAGAACTTGTCTCATAATACTAGACTACACTGCTTCTTTGTGATCTGTGAATCGTCCAAGGACATGGGTACTGCAAAAAAATGTGCTAACTCCACAGGTTGTTATGATAAAAACGTATGCCTGGCAACAGGGATGCGCCAAGGGGCTGGGACCAGCCGGTGCGCCAACGGATAGGTTGGGCAAGTCTAAACCACGCCAAACCTCTACTCTGATTGGCCAGCAGAGAGCGGGAACTAAAAACTGTCAGAGTATTTGAAGAAGAACCTGTAACAATGGATTAGTTCTCTGAGTGCCCTGCGTGGTATTTCAGTGGACCCGTATATACGAACCTTCATACTTATCATACATACATTTTCCATATAATAAATTTAGCTTGGATTGAAGATCTCTTGATTCTTATTCCAATACCAGATTTGAATTACGCAATTTCTAACAAGCACAAATGCGGTTGTCTCTTGCAAACTGTATAAAGTCTTGTCCAACGTCTCTTTTGTACATGCAATGCTTCTTTGCACATCACTGAGGGTGGAATTAGATGAGGCATACATTTTAGCTACACATTAAGCTGCACAGTTATTTACAATTGTAGCTTTGGGATCAACTGTAGTGTCTAGGCCGGTAGTTTCCACAATGTTAGTGGATGTTGTTGCCCTGTCTCGGTCAAAAGGTTCCTCCAAGAGACCTTGTACATTGTCCGTTAATTCAAGCTGTCCTGTTTTTGGAAATCTTAGAATGATCTCTATTGAGATGTTTCCGATAAGAATATAAAATGTATTTGCCAACCATTTTGACTGCAAATAATAATAAAGTCCTGTCCATCGGCCATAGCGTGTATTCCTCTGAGATGTCTGATTAGTTTCCTGACATCTCCAGAGATAGATTGCTTACATTTCGGACACACTCACATGATACGTGTCTCCCGAGTGGCGCAGTGGTCTAAGGCACTGCATCGCAGTGCTAGCTGTGCCACTAGAGATCCTGGTTCGAATCCAGGCTCTGTCGTAGACGGCCGCGACCGGGAGACCCATGCGACGGCGCACAATTGGCCCAGCATCGTCCAGGGTAGGGGAGGGAATGGCCGGCTGGGATGTAGATCAGTTGGTAGAGCATGGTGTTTGCAACGCCAGGGTTGTGGGTTCGATTCCCACGGGGGGCCAGTATGAAAAAAATATATTAAAAAAAATAATAATTAATGCACTCACTAACTGTAAGTCGCTCTGGATAAGAGCGTCTGCTAAATGACAAAAAAATATATATGTTTAAGTTAACTTAGGAACTAGAATACCTTAGTACATTGCCTGGAGCTTGGCAATGAGCTCCATGACTAAATATATTTTTTTGTGTTGTGTGTTGTGATCCATGTTCTGCAGTGAGGGTGTTGTGATCCATGTTCTGGGGTGAGGGTGTTGTGATCCATGTTCTACGGTGAGGGTGTCGTGATCCACGTTCTGCAGTGAGGGTGTTGTGATCCATGTTCTGGGGTGAGGGTGTTGTGATCCATGTTCTACGGTGAGGGTGTCGTGATCCACGTTCTGGGGTGAGGGTGTAGTGATCCATGTTCTGGGGTGAGGGTGTTGTGATCCACGTTCTGGGGTGAGGGTGCCGTGATCCACGTTCTGGGGTGAGTTTTCTCCATTACCATTTTTATGGAGCCAATGTTTTCTGTGGATGGCTTCATTCTCTTTATGACAGTCATCCACTCACCTGGGTCCTCATCCTCTGCACTTGCTGTCATCGCCGTGGTCACCGTTGGCCCAGAGGTGTCACTTGGCTTGGGCTTCCGCGTATATCGTCTTTGGTCATCCTGAAGAGTCCTCCGGAGGTTGCTAAATTTGAGCTCTATAAATCCACTGTGGAATGATGGATCGTAGAAGTGTTCCTGGACAAGGGTTGAACAAAGGGGTATAAATAATATGCATTCATTGAACATTAGCACCTCACTATGAAATCTGCCAAACTGCTATCAATGAGAATGATAGATCTATACTCACATTTCTATCTGAAATCTGTCGGGTTGCTCCAAAACTTACATAGGGCATGTTTAAATAGATCAATACAGATGAAAACATTTTCTTAAATCTATATCAGTGTAATTCAGTAATTAGGGCTTCACTTAGAAATCCTTGGATCTGCCCGGGGGTGGGATTTGAACCCTCAACGACGGGGAGACAGTGATCACGTTCTTGGCCAGAGTCAGCACTAGATGGGTAACTGGAAAGAGCGAAAACACTGAAATTACCAAACCACTACTGATGACCAATACTTCACATTATTCTACAGACCAGGGGATGCCCATGTTTTTGGACTTGACGGGCAGAAATGTAATTTCAGTAATCAGTTGCGGCCCACACTTTGGTCAGCCCTGCTCTAAACAAATCAAAACGTTCAAGGCATGTAACAGCCAATCCCAAAACGGAATGAAAACATTGAGAATGTGCTCAGTAAAATGACAATCCAATTTCTCTTCTCTGATAGGATGGTGGAGTTAAATTGGGGAGGGCCAGCTCATTAATAAACATCTTATTTGTTTAGTATATAAGTTTGTTCTTTTTTTTTTTCGCTAGTGAATACGTTAAAACTGGCATGCATGACCGTATGCCATTTGAGCCTGTCCTCCACAATTTAACTACACCAGCCTCAAAATAAAGAGACTTGCAATTTACTTACAAGCCCTGTGTCTCCACAAGATCACAGACACTTATCTTCAGGAGCAGCTTCCTGGATTTAAGGGACAGTGTGCCGGAAGTCTAATAATCTGCCAATATTGTTGGGCCTTCCTTTGAATCAGTGCTTTAGGTCCAGCATCAACCAACCCTCCACCAACCTGGATAGGCAGAAAAACTGAGTGAAATGTAAAACTATTAATCCTTCACACAATCTCAACATATAGCTAAATACGCATGACTATAGCTAGAATTCCATCACCATTTACCTCAGACTGATGATCAACTGGTCAAACCACTTGCGTCTGTGTATCTGTGTGCTTGACTTAGTTCCAGGCTGATAAATATAAACAGACAAAATATCTAAACTACTACATGAGAAAAACAATGGCAGAATTACAAGTACAATAACTAAAAACAATCGGAAGGATCCTCAACCACAGAAACACTTACAGACACACACACACACAGACAGACAGAGACAGACAAACAGACATACAGACAGAGAAAGATATGCAGACAGAGAGAGACAGAGAGAGACAGACAAACACAGACAGAGACAGACAGAGACAGACCGACGAGAGAGACAGACAGACAGAGATACAGACAGACAGACGGAGACAAAGACATCAGAGAGGGCCATCAACTGGACAAACCGTTTTAGTCTGTATCTGTTGGCTGTGTGGTTGACCTGAAGAAGATTTGAAATGATCAAAATCTTTGACTTCTGTATAGTCAATAAAGGCATTAAAGTCTACATTGTACTTCAAAGATCTGTCCAAATCTACGGCTCTAGACGCTTGCGTCTGTTATTTCAACGGCGTTGTAGAGTTGAAGTATCTTCCTGCAGATCTCTCTGCCATCCTGGAATATTTTCACAAGGGGTCTTGACTACAGCCTCTTCCATTTGCTAGGTAAAAAAGTAATACTTGTGTAACTTGTTTTGTTGCAACTGGTTGGAAAATTATCACATATTACAAAAACCCACAAAGCTGGATCATTTTTTGGGACACATCTGTAACAGTAATTTCAAGATATTTAGAGCCTGAATTGTAAATAGGAATTAATAAGTAGTGTGGGGATCTATTTTCTCATAACTGGATGGGATGACTAACTTACAAAGAATGCATTAATGATTAAAGCATAGAAGGTTTATACTGTACTGATATGAATTGTTTCACATAACAAGCTGTGATTCATGTGAGGAACGTTAGGGGCTAGGATAAGATAAAACTTGTATTTCTTACAGATAAGACTTGTATTTCTTACAGATACGAACACTGCCTCTTTGTTGTCTGTGAACCGTTGTCTGTGAACCATCCTTGAACGTAGGTACTTACAGTACAGTGGAACGGTGTCTATGGGTGATGACTCTACAGATTGTTATGATAGCAACTTATGCCTGGCAACAGTGTGCAACAGTGGAGCGCCAAGGGGCTGGGACCAGCCGGTGCGCCAACGGATTGGCTGGGCAAGTCTAAACCACGCCCAATTTCTACCCTGATAGACCCAGCAGAGAGCAGGAACTAAAACTGTCAGGGTATTTACGGAAGGATTTGTAATGAGGAAGTCAGTTCTCTGTCTGCCCTGCGTGGTATTTCAGTGAGCCCGTATACGAACCATCATACTTATCATACATACATTTTGCATATAATAAATTTAGCTTGGATTGAATATCTCTTGATTATGTTTTCTCTTATTCCAATACCAGATTTGAATTACACAATTTCTAACAATTGGTGACCTCCGACTGTGATCTGGTAGCGGAACTTCGCTGGAATTCATCCAGCCCATTGGACATCGCTGTCGTCGAACGGTGTGTTTCACAAAGTGCCCGGGCTTCTAAAAACAGGTAAGCAGACACCTATTGTTATGTAACTAAAGTTCTGCACATTGGCTTTATCCAAATTAATTTTGTGAAGCACCTGTTTGATGTAAGTGAACCCTATTGTACTATAAATAACGATTACAGTATACTACTTCGATTTCATAATATACTATGCAAATGTTTGATAATTGTGATGGTTAAACCCATGGGAGTGCGAGCTATGACTAAAAGCTCATAGGAGGTACTTTAAATTGATTAGACAGTGCGAACTATGACTGAAGGCTCATAGGGGGTACTTTAAAATAGATTAGACAGTGCGAGCTATGACTGAAGGCTCATAGGGGGTACTTTAAAATAGTTTAGACAGTGCGAGCTATGACTGAAAACTCATAGGAGGTACTATAAATAGTTAGACAGTGCGAGTGTTGTCGTATGCATGAGAGTGTGAATGATAAACCTGTATACCTTGATAGAAAACTAATTGGGAATCAAAGACGTCTGTGGCTGTCCAAACTGTATAATTTGGGGATAACTGCTGGGTTTGTGGTTGCTTAAACCGTAAAACCCGTTAATAACAATTGGGAACATAAAGCTAAAGTGATGAATGGCTAGTGTGACTGAACTGAAACGTTTGAGCTGATATGATTGAACTGTGGCGTTTGGTGTTAGACATAGCATAATACTGGTTTTAGGTGCTTGGGTTGAGGCTTTTTGGTTGATTATTTGATTTAATGTTTGATGTTTGACCCTGCAAAATACTGGTTAAACAATTAGACTGAAATAATTCGGTTTATCGTTGAAATATAAATATGCACCAACTTTAACTAATTAGGTGGGAATAATTTGATTTAAATAAATAGACTAAAGTACTTTAAATAACGGCAGAATATTGGAAACACTAAAACGAAAAACAGCTCCTCAAAAAGCCTACTCCCACTGGACACGGAAGAGAGAGTTGCGAGGGGAGGGGCTGGAGACAGCGAGAGTGTGGCTTTTGAAGAGTCAGGAGAGAAAAGGGGGGTGATTTAGGTTGATACAAACAATTATTGATGGGTTAGGACTGGGGATATCTGTATCATGTTTTGTGTGTACTACCATCTTTAGATTATAACCAGGAGAAAGAGATTAGCTCATCTCATTGGAATGTTGCCCAGGGCTAGGGGGAACAGTAGTGAAGTTAGGCAGTATTTAGGTCATAAAAGTGAGCTACCAAATTAAGTGAGGCCTGGCTATTTGTGGTTGTTGTTTTTCAAATTGGGTTTTCAGCAGGTCAAGGGTGATAGGTCTTGGAGGAGCATGCACAGTGATTTTTATGGAGTTTTTTAGGTTTTGGCTGAGTTTGGGGTATATATGATTTCTTATGACAATGAATGTCATGAGGACTTAATGAACACTTGGGATAACTAACATTTATGACATATTTAGAATAATGGTAATGTTTAGTATACTATGGGATGGAACAGTTCGTTGAATGATTTCAATGCCCTCTGAACTCTGTTTTAACTTTCTGGTGTTAATTAATCATCCACACTCGTAAATTCTAAAGGCATGAAAAGAGGACTTTAAGATAGTTAATTTTACTAAGTTGAGGGTAATTTATAATACTGTGAAAAGTGTGAAGAAGATTATAATTTGGTAAAAATATGATTTGAACCATAAAATAACAGAAGAGAGAGTGGAGGGATGGCAATTGGATAATGAATTACCAATATTACCTAAGTGATTGTTTAGGTAGGTGGTAATATTGACACATGGGCAAATCATGTGTCAAAAGGGGGATGGTAGGATTAAATAATAAATATATACGAAGGAGAGGACAAAATACTTACAAAATAATAATAAAATAAATAATTAGAAATTGAGAACTGAACATGTATGTGTGAAGATAATTTATTAACCACACCCGTATGTCAGAGGTTTTGTGCCCCACAGGTGAACTAAAGGAGAAAGTGAGCATCCAGTCCCTAAAGAAGAAAAACTGGAAGCAGGCCTGTTGGGAAAGTCCTATTAGATCCACCTGGGTGCATGTCACACACTGCAAAAAGGTAAACCCAGCTACACTTGACGAACAAACACAGAGTTAGGAGAAAGAACCGATCACCACTAGGGCTCGGGGGTTGGCTCCTTAACGAAGATTCCCTTACCCTGTCTGATCATCCCTGTGTGAGTTCGATAGAAGGTAAAGCAATGGGTTGGCCTCTGGCGTCTGACATGTTCTCAGGGCGAGGGTGGGGATTCACAGGTCTCCCGACGGTAGGTAGCAGTCTGATTGTGGGGGCCATATTCCTAACACACTCAGACCCTCCTGATCAGCCAGAAGTAGTAGTTAACCTAACACATGTTGATAAAATAATACCTGAGCACAGTCAGGGACCAGACAGCTATGGTCCTCTTCAATCAGGAACCAGACAGCTATGGTCTTCATGTGTCAGGGACCAGACAGCTATGATCCTCTTCAGTCAGGGACCAGACAGCTATGGTCTTCTTCATTTTTGGACTAGACAGCTATGGTCAACTTCAGTCAGGAACCAGACAGCTATGGTCTTCTTGTGTCAGGGACCAGACAGCTATGATCCTCTTCAGTCAGGGACCAGACAGTTATGGTCCTCTTCAGTCAGGGACCAGACAGCTATGAGCTTCTTGTGTCAGGGACCAGACAGCTATGATCCTCTTGTGTCAGGGACCAGACAGCTATGGTCCTCTTCAGTCAGGGACCAGAAAGATATGGTCCTCTTCAGTCAGGGACCAGACAGCTATGCTCCTCTTGTGTCAGGGACCAGACAGCTATGGACCTCTTCAGTCAGGGACCAGACAGCTATGGTCCTCTTCAGTCAGGGACCAGACAGCTATGGTCCTCTTGTGTCAGGGACCAGACAGCTATGGTCCTCTTGTGTCAGGGACCAGAGAGCTGTGGTCCTCTTCAGTCAGGGACCAGACAGCTATTACCCTCTTCAGTCAGGGACCAGAAAGCTATTGTCCTCTTGTGTCAGGGACCAGACAGCTATGATTCTCTCGTGTCAGGGACCAGACAGCTATGGTCCTCTTCAGTCAGGGACCAGACAGATATGGTCCTCTTCCGTCAGGGACCAGACAGCAATGGTCCTCTTGTATCAGGGACCAGACAGCTGTGGTCCTCTTCAGTCAGGGACCAGAAAGCTATAGTCCTATTGTGTCAGGGACCAGACAGCTATGGTCCTCTTCAGTCAGGGACCAGACAGCTATGGTCCTCTTCAGTCAGGGACCAGACAGCTATGATCCTCTTCAGTCAGGGACCAGACAGCTATGATCCTCTTGTGTCAGGGATCAGACAGCTATGGTCCTCTTCAGTCAGGGACCAGACAGCTATGAACCTCTTCAGACAGCTATGATCCTCTTCAGTCAGGGACCAAACAGATATGGTCATCTTCAGTCAGGGACCAGACAGCTATGGTCCTCTTCAGTCAGGGAACAGACAGCTATGATCCTCTTGTGTCAGGGACCAGACAGCTATGGTCCTCTTCAGTCAGGGACCAGACAGCTATGATCCTCTTCAGTCAGGGACCAGACAGCTATGGTCTTCTTCATTCAGGGAACAGACAGCTATGTTCCCCTTCAGTCAGGGACCAGACAGCTATGGTCTTCTTCAGTCAGGGACCAGACAGCTATGGTCCTCTTCAGTCAGGGACCAGACAGCTATGGTCTTCTTCAGTCAGGGACCAGACAGCTATGATCCTCTTCAGTCAGGGAACAGACAGCTATGTTCCCCTTCAGTCAGGGACCAGACAGCTATGGTCTTCTTCAGTCAGGGACCAGACAGCTATGGTCCTCTTCAGTCAGGGACCAGACAGCTATGATCCTATTCAGTCAGGGACCAGACAGCTATGGTCCTCTTCAGTCAGGGACCAGACAGCTATGATTCTCTCGTGTCAGGGACCAGACAGCTATGGACCTCTTCAGTCAGGGACCAGACAGCTATGATCCTCTTCAGTCAGGGACCAGAAAGCTATGGTCATCTTGTGTCAGGGACCAAAGAGCTATGGTCCTCTTGTGTCAGGGACCAGACAGCTATGGTTCTCTTCAGTCCGGGACCAGACAGCTATAGTCCTCTTTTGTCAGGGACCAGACAGCTATGGTCCTCTTGTGTCAGGGACCAGAGAGCTGTGGTCCTCTTCAGTCAGGGACCAGACAGCTATGATCCTCTTCAGTCAGGGACCAGAAAGCTATTGTCCTCTTGTGTCAGGGACCAGACAGCTATGATTCTCTCGTGTCAGGGACCAGACAGCTATGGTCCTCTTCAGTCAGGGACCAGACAGATATGGTCCTCTTCCATCAGGGACCAGACAGCAATGGTCCTCTTGTATCAGGGACCAGACAGCTATGATTCTCTCGTGTCAGGGACCAGACAGCTATGGTCCTCTTCAGTCAGGGACCAGACAGCAATGGTCCTCTTGTATCAGGGACCAGACAGCTATGGTCTTCTTAATTCAGGGACCAGACAGCTATGGTCTTCTTCAGTCAGGGACCAGACAGCTATGGTCTTCTTCAGTCAGGACCAGACAGCTATGGTCCTCTTCAGTCAGGGACCAGACAGCTATGGTCCTCTTCAGTCAGGGACCAGACAGCTATGGTCCTCTTCAGTCAGGGACCATACAGCTATGATCCTCTTGTATCAGGGACCAGACAGCTATGATCCTCTTGTGTCAGGGACCAGACAGCTATGGTCCTCTTCAGTAAGGGACCAGACAGCTATGATCCTCTTCAGTCAGGGACCAGACAGATATGGTCCTCTTCAGTCAGGGACCAGACAGCTATGGTTCTCTTCAGTCAAGGACCAGACAGCTATGTTCCTCTTCAGTCAGGGACCAGACAACTATGGTCTTCTTCATTTTGGGACCAGACAGCTATGGTCATCTTAAGTCAGGGAACAGACAGCTATGATCCACTTCAGTCAGGGACCAGAGAGCTATGGTCTTCTTCATTTTGGGACTAGACAGCTATGGTCCTCTTCAGTCAGGAACCAGACAGCTATGGTCTTCTTGTGTCTGGGACCAGACAGCTATGGTCCTCTTGTGTCAGGGACCAGACAGCTATGGTCCTCTTCAGTCAGGGACCAGAAAGATATGGTCCTCTTCAGTCAGGGACCAGACAGCTATGATCCTCTTGTGTCAGGGACCAGACAGCTATGGAACTCTTCAGTCAGGGACCAGAAAGCTATGGTCATCTTATGTCAGGGACCAAAGAGCTATGGTCCTCTTCAGTCAGGGACCAGACAGCTATGGTTCTCTTCAGTCCGGGACCAGACAGCTATAGTCCTCTTTTGTCAGGGACCAGACAGCTATGGTCCTCTTGTGTCAGGGACCAGAGAGCTGTGGTCCTCTTCAGTCAGGGACCAGACAGCTATGATCCTCTTCAGTCAGGGACCAGAAAGCTATTGTCCTCTTGTGTCAGGGACCAGACAGCTATGATTCTCTCGTGTCAGGGACCAGACAGCTATGGTCCTCTTCAGTCAGGGACCAGACAGATATGGTCCTCTTCCATCAGGGACCAGACAGCAATGGTCCTCTTGTATCAGGGACCAGACAGCTATGATTCTCTCGTGTCAGGGACCAGACAGCTATGGTCCTCTTCAGTCAGGGACCAGACAGCAATGGTCCTCTTGTATCAGGGACCAGACAGCTATGGTCTTCTTAATTCAGGGACCAGACAGCTATGGTCTTCTTCAGTCAGGGACCAGACAGCTATGGTCTTCTTCAGTCAGGACCAGACAGCTATGGTACTCTTCAGTCAGGGACCAGACAGCTATGGTCCTCTTCAGTCAGGGACCAGACAGCTATGGTCCTCTTCAGTCAGGGACCATACAGCTATGATCCTC
Source organism: Coregonus clupeaformis (assembly GCF_020615455.1). Taxonomy (NCBI): domain Eukaryota; kingdom Metazoa; phylum Chordata; class Actinopteri; order Salmoniformes; family Salmonidae; genus Coregonus; species Coregonus clupeaformis. The sequence goes on from NW_025533548.1 coordinate 457,167, forward strand.
TTGTGTCAGGGACCAGACAGCTATGATCCTCTTGTGTCAGGGACCAGACAGCTATGGTCCTCTTCAGTAAGGGACCAGACAGCTATGATCCTCTTCAGTCAGGGACCAGACAGATATGGTCCTCTTCAGTCAGGGACCAGACAGCTATGGTTCTCTTCAGTCAAGGACCAGACAGCTATGTTCCTCTTCAGTCAGGGACCAGACAACTATGGTCTTCTTCATTTTGGGACCAGACAGCTATGGTCCTCTTAAGTCAGGGAACAGACAGCTATGATCCACTTCAGTCAGGGACCAGAGAGCTATGGTCTTCTTCATTTTGGGACTAGACAGCTATGGTCCTCTTCAGTCAGGAACCAGACAGCTATGGTCTTCTTGTGTCAGGGACCAGACAGCTATGGTCCTCTTGTGTCAGGGACCAGACAGCTATGGTCCTGTTCAGTCAGGGACCAGAAAGATATGGTCCTCTTCAGTCAGGGACCAGACAGCTATGATCCTCTTGTGTCAGGGACCAGACAGCTATGGAACTCTTCAGTCAGGGACCAGAAAGCTATGGTCATCTTATGTCAGGGACCAAAGAGCTATGGTCCTCTTCAGTCAGGGACCAGACAGCTATGGTTCTCTTCAGTCCGGGACCAGACAGTTATAGTCCTCTTTTGTCAGGGAACATGAAAGCTATTGTCCTCTTGTGTCAGGGACCAGACAGCTATGATTCTCTCGTGTCAGGGACCAGAGAGCTATGATCCTCTTCAGTCAGGGACCAGACAGAAATGGTCCTCTTCCATCAGGGACCAGACAGCAATGGTCCTCTTGTATCAGGGAACAGACAGCAATGATTCTCTCGTGTCAGGGACCAGACAGCTATGGTCCTCTTCAGTCAGGGACCAGACAGCTATGGTTCTCTTCAGTCAGGGACCAGACAGAAATGTTCCTCTTCAGTCAGGGACCAGACAACTATGGTCTTCTTCATTTTGGGACCAGACAGCTATGGTCCTCTTCAGTCAGGGAACAGACAGCTATGATCCTCTTCAGTCAGGGACCAGACAGCTATGGTCTTCTTCATTTTGGGACTAGACAGCTATGGTCCTCTTCAGTCAGGAACCAGACAGCTATGGTCTTCTTGTGTCAGGGACCAGACAGCTATGGTCCTCTTCAGTCAGGGACCAGAAAGCTATGATCCTCTTGTGTCAGGGACCAGACAGCTATGGTCCTCTTGTATCAGGGACCAGACAGCTATGGTCCTCTTCAGTCAGGGACCAGAAAGATATGGTCCTCTTCAGTCAGGGACCAGAAAGCTAGGAACCTCTTGTGTCAGGGACCAGACAGCTATGGACCTCTTCAGTCAGGGACCAGACAGCTATGATCCTCTTCAGTCAGGGACCAGAAAGCTATGGTCATCTTGTGTCAGGGACCAAAGAGCTATGGTCCTCTTCAGTCAGGGACCAGACAGCTATGGTTCTCTTCAGTCCGGGACCAGACAGCTATAGTCCTCTTTTGTCAGGGACCAGACAGCTATGGTCCTCTTGTGTCAGGGACCAGAGAGCTGTGGTCCTCTTCAGTCAGGGACCAGAAAGCTATTGTCCTCTTGTGTCAGGGACCAGACAGCTATGATTCTCTCGTGTCAGGGACCAGACAGCTATGGTCCTCTTCAGTCAAGGACCAGACAGATATGGTCCTCTTCCATCAGGGACCAGACAGCAATGGTCCTCTTGTATCAGGGACCAGACAGCTATGATCCTCTTGTGTCAGGGACCAGACAGCTATGGTCTTCTTTAGTCAGGGACCAGACAGCTATGGTCCTCTTGTGTCAGGGACCAGACAGCTATGGTCCTCTAGTGTCAGGGAACAGAAAGCTATAGTCCTCTTGTGTCAGGGACAAGAGAGTCATGGACTTCTTCATTCAGGGACCAGACAGCTATGATCCTATTCAGTCAGGGACCAGACAGCTATGGTCCTCTTCAGTCAGGGACCAAAGAGCTATGATTCTCTCGTGTCAGGGACCAGACAGCTGTGGTCCTCTTCCGTCAGGGACCAGACAGCTATGATCCTCTTCAGTCAGGGACCTGAAAGCTATAGTCCTCTTGTGTCAGGGACCAGAGAGCTATGGTCATCTTCAGTCAGGGACCAAAAAGATATGGTCCTCTTCAGTCAGGGACCAGACAGCTATGACCCTCTTTAGTCAGGGACCAGAAAGCTATGGTCATCTTGTGTCAGGGACCAAAGAGCTATGCTCCTCTTGTGTCAGGAACCAGACAGCTATGGACCTCTTCAGTCAGGGACCAGACAGCGATGATCCTCTTCAGTCAGGGACCAGAAAGCTATGGTCATCTTGTGTCAGGGACCAAAGAGCTATGGTCCTCTTCAGTCAGGGACCATACAGCAATGGTCCTCTTCAGTCCGGGACCAGACAGATATAGTCCTCTTGTGTCAGGGACCAGACAGCTATTGTCCTCTTGTGTCAGGGACCAGAGAGCTGTGGTCCTCTTCAGTCAGGGACCAGACAGATATCGTCCTCTTCAGTCAGGGACCAGACAGCTATGGTCCTCTTCAGTCAGGGACCAGACAGCTATGGTTCTCTTCAGTCAGGGACCAGACAGCTATGTTCCTCTTCAGTCAGGGACCAGACAACTATGGTCTTCTTCATTTTGGGACCAGACAGCTATGGTCCTCTTCAGTCAGGGAACAGACAGCTATGATCCTCTTCAGTCAGGGACCAGACAGCTATGGTCTTCTTCATTTTGGGACTAGACAGCTATGGTCCTCTTCAGTCAGGGACCAGACAGCTATGATTCTCTCGTGTCAGGGACCAGACAGCTGTGGTCCTCTTCAGTCAGGGACCAGACAGCTATGATCCTCTTCAGTCTGGGACGAGACAGATATGGTCCTCTTCAGTCAGGGACCACACAGCTGTGGTCCTCTTCAGTCAGGGACCAGACAGCTATGATCCTCTTCAGTCAGGGACCAGAAAGCTATAGTCCTCTTCAGTCAGGGACCAGACAGCTATGATCCTCTTCAGTCAGGGACCAGACAGCTATTCTCTTCTTCATTCAGGGACCAGACAGCTATGATCCTCTTCAGTCAGGGACCAGACAGCTATGGTCCTCTTCAGTCAGGGACCAGACAGCTTTGATTCTCTCGTGTCAGGGACCAGACAGCTATGATCCTCTTCAGTCAGGGACCAGACAGCTATGGTCCTCTTCAGTCAGGGACCAGACAGCTAAGATCCTCTTCAGTCAGGGACCAGACAGCTATGGTCCTCTTCAGTCAGGGAACAGACAGCTATGGTCCTCTTCAGTCAGGGACCAGACAGCAATGGTCCTCTTCAGTCAGGGACCAGACAGCTATGGTCCTCTTCAGTCAGGGACCAGACAGCTATGGTCCTCTTCAGTCAGGGACCAGAGAGCTATGGTCCTCTTGTGTCAGGGACCAGACAGCTATGATCCTCTTCAGTCAGGGACCAGACAGCTATGATCCCTTCAGTCAGGGACCAGACAGCTATGGTCCTCTTCAGTCAGGGACCAGAGAGCTATGGTCCTCTTGTGTCAGGGACCAGACAGCTATGATCCTCTTCAGTCAGGGACCAGACAGCTATGGTCATCTTGTGTCAGGGACCAGACAGCTGTGGTCCTCTTCAGTTAGGGACCAGACAGTTATGATCCTCTTCAGTCAGGGACCAGACAGCTATGGTCCTCTTCAGTCAGGGACCAGACAGCTATGATCCTCTTCAGTCAGGGAACAGACAGCTATGGTTTTCTTCAGTCAGGGACCGAACAGCTAAGATTATCTCGTGTCAGGGACCGGACAGCTATGGTCCTCTTCAGTCAGGGACCAGACAGCTATGATCCACTTGTGTCAGGGACCAGACAGCTATGAGCCTCTTCAGTCAAGGACCAGACAGCTATGGTCCTCTTCAGTCAGGGACCAGACAGCTATGATCCTCTTCAGTCAGGGAACAGACAGCTATGGTCCTCTTCAGTCAGGGACCAGACAGCTATGGCCCTCTTGTGTCAGGGACCAGACAGCTATGGTCCTCTTGTGTCAAGGACCAGACAGCTGTGGTCCTCTTCAGTTAGGGACCAGACAGCTATGATCCTCTTCAGTCAGGGACCAGAAAGCTATAGTCCTCTTGTGTCAGGGACCAGAGAGCTATGGTCCTCTTCAGTCAGGGACCAGACAGCTATGATCCTCTTCGGTCAGGGAGCAGACAGCTATGGTCTTCTTCATTCAGGGACCAGACAGCTATGGTCCTCTTCAGTCAGGGACCAGACAGCTATGGTCCTCTTCAGTCAAGGACCAGAAAGCTATGACGCTCTCGTGTCAGGGACCAAACAGCTATGATCCTCTTCAGTCAGGGACCAGACAGCTATGATCCTCTTCAGTCAGGGACCAGACAGCTATGGTCCTCTTCAGTCAGGGACCAGACAGCTATGGTCCTCTTCAGTCAGGGACCAGAAAGCTATGATCCTCTTCAGTCAGGGACCAGACAGCTATGGTCTTCTTAAATCAGGATCCAGAAAACTATGATACTCTTCAGTCATGGACCAGACAGCTATGGTCCTCTTCAGTCAGGGACCAGACAGCTATGGTCCTCTTCAGTCAGGGACCAGACAGATATGGTCCTCTTCAGTCAGGGACCAGACAGCTATGGTCCTCTTCAGTCACAGACCAGACAGCTATAATCCTCTTTAGTCAGGGACCAGACAGCTATGATGCTCTTGTCAGGGACCAGACAGCTAAGAGGATCATAGCCTCTTCAGTCAGGGACCAGACAGCAATGATCCTCTTCAGTCAGGGACCAGACAGATATGGTCCTCTTCAGTCAGGGACCAGACAGCTATGATCCTCTTCAGTCAGGGAAAAGACAGCTATGGTCTTCTTTAGTCAGGGACCAGACAGCTATGATCCTCTTCAGTCAGGGACCAGACAGCTATGATCCTCTTGTGTCAGGGACCAGACAGCTATGGTCCTCTTCAGTCAGGGACCAGACAGCTATGGTCCTCTTCAGTCAGGGACCAGACAGCTATGGTCCTCTTGTGTCAGGGATAGACAGCTATGATCCTCTTCAGTCATGGACCAGACAGCTATTGTCCTCTTGTGTCAGGGACCAGACCGCTGTGGTCCTCTTCAGTCAGGGACCAGACAGCTATGGACCTCTTCAGTCAGGAACCAGACAGCTATGGTCCTCTTGTGTCAGGGACCAGACAGCTATGGTCCTCTTCAGTCAGGGACCAGACAGCTATGGTCCTCTTCAGTCAGGGACCAGACAGCTATGGTCCTCTTCAGTCAAGGACCAGAAAGCTATGACGCTCTTCGGTCAGGGAGCAGACAGCTATGGTCTTCTTCATTCAGGGACCAGACAGCTATGGTCCTCTTCAGTCAGGGACCAGACAGCTATGGTCCTCTTCAGTCAAGGACCAGAAAGCTATGACGCTCTCGTGTCAGGGACCAAACAGCTATGATCCTCTTCAGTCAGGGACCAGACAGCTATGATCCTCTTCAGTCAGGGACCAGACAGCTATGGTCCTCTTCAGTCAGGGACCAGACAGCTATGGTCCTCTTCAGTCAGGGACCAGAAAGCTATGATCCTCTTCAGTCAGGGACCAGACAGCTATGGTCTTCTTAAATCAGGATCCAGAAAACTATGATACTCTTCAGTCATGGACCAGACAGCTATGGTCCTCTTCAGTCAGGGACCAGACAGCTATGGTCCTCTTCAGTCAGGGACCAGACAGATATGGTCCTCTTCAGTCAGGGACCAGACAGCTATGGTCCTCTTCAGTCACAGACCAGACAGCTATAATCCTCTTTAGTCAGGGACCAGACAGCTATGATGCTCTTGTCAGGGACCAGACAGCTAAGAGGATCATAGCCTCTTCAGTCAGGGACCAGACAGCAATGATCCTCTTCAGTCAGGGACCAGACAGATATGGTCCTCTTCAGTCAGGGACCAGACAGCTATGATCCTCTTCAGTCAGGGAAAAGACAGCTATGGTCTTCTTTAGTCAGGGACCAGACAGCTATGATCCTCTTCAGTCAGGGACCAGACAGCTATGATCCTCTTGTGTCAGGGACCAGACAGCTATGGTCCTCTTCAGTCAGGGACCAGACAGCTATGGTCCTCTTCAGTCAGGGACCAGACAGCTATGGTCCTCTTGTGTCAGGGATAGACAGCTATGATCCTCTTCAGTCATGGACCAGACAGCTATTGTCCTCTTGTGTCAGGGACCAGACCGCTGTGGTCCTCTTCAGTCAGGGACCAGACAGCTATGGACCTCTTCAGTCAGGAACCAGACAGCTATGGTCCTCTTGTGTCAGGGACCAGACAGCTATGGTCCTCTTCAGTCAGGGACCAGACAGCTATGGTCCTCTTCAGTCAGGGACCAGAAAGCTATGATCCTCTTCAGTCAGGGACCAGACAGCTATGGTCTTCTTAAATCAGGATCCAGAAAACTATGATACACTTCAGTCATGGACCAGACAGCTATGGTCCTCTTCAGTCAGGGACCAGACAGCTATGGTCCTCTTCAGTCAGGGACCAGACAGATATGGTCCTCTTCAGTCAGGGACCAGACAGCTATGGTCTTCTTAAATCAGGATCCAGAAAACTATGATACACTTCAGTCATGGACCAGACAGCTATGGTCCTCTTCAGTCAGGGACCAGACAGCTATGGTCCTCTTCAGTCAGGGACCAGACAGATATGGTCCTCTTCAGTCAGGGACCAGACAGCTATGGTCCTCTTCAGTCACAGACCAGACAGCTATAATCCTCTTTAGTCAGGGACCAGACAGCTATGATGCTCTTGTCAGGGACCAGACAGCTAAGAGGATCATAGCCTCTTCAGTCAGGGACCAGACAGCAATGATCCTCTTCAGTCAGGGACCAGACAGCTATGGTCCTCTTCAGTCAGGGACCAGACAGCTATGATCCTCTTCAATCAGGGAAAAGACAGCTATGGTCTTCTTTAGTCAGGGACCAGACAGCTATGATCCTCTTCAGTCAGGGACCAGACAGCTATGATCCTCTTGTGTCAGGGACCAGACAGCTATGGTCCTCTTCAGTCAGGGACCAGACAGCTATGGTCCTCTTCAGTCAGGGACCAGACAGCTATGGTCCTCTTGTGTCAGGGACCAGACAGCTATGATCCTCTTCAGTCATGGACCAGACAGCTATTGTCCTCTTGGGTCAGGGACCAGACCGCTGTGGTCCTCTTCAGTCAGGGACCAGACAGCTATGATCCTCTTCAGTCAGGAACCAGACAGCTATGGTCCTCTTGTGTCAGGGACCAGACAGCTATGATCCTCTTCAGTCAGGGACCAGACATTTATGATCCTCTTCAGTCAGGGACCAAACAGCTATGGTCCTGTTGTGTAAGGGACCAGACAGCTGTGGTCCTCTTCAGCTAGGGACAAGACAGCTATGATCCTCTTCAGTCAGGGACCAGAAAGCTATAGTCCTCTTGTGTCAGGGACCAGAGAGCTATGGTCATCTTCAGTCAGGGACCAGACAGCTATAATCCTCTTCGGTCAGGGACAAGACAGCTATGGTCTTCTTCATTCAGGGACCAGACAGCTATGATCCTCTTCAGTCAGGGACCAGACAGCTATGGTCCTCTTCAGTCAGGGACCAGACAGCTATGATGCTCTCGTGTCAGGGACAAGACAGCTATGGTCCTCTTCAGTCAGGGATCAGACAGCTATGATGCTCTCGTGTCAGGGACCAGACAGCTATGATCCTTTTCAGTCAGGGACCAGACAGCTATTGTCCTCTTCAGTCAGGGACCAGACAGCTATGGTCCTCTTCAGTCAGGGACCAGACAGCTATGGTCTTCTTCAGTCAGGGACCAGACAGCTATGGTCTTCTTCAGTCAGGGACCAGACAGCTATGGTCCTCTTCAGTCAGGGACCAGACAGATATGGTCCTCTTCAGTCAGGGACCAGACAGCTATGGTCCTCTTCACTCAGGGACCAGACAGCTATGGTCCTCTTCAGTCAGGGATCAGACAGCTATGGTCCTCTTCGGTCAGGGATCAGACAGCTATGGTCCTCTTCAGTCAGAGACCAGACAGCTATTTCCCTCTTCAGCCAGGGACCAGACAGCTATGGTCTTCTTCAGTCAGGGACCAGACAGAAATCGTCCTCTTCAGTCAGGAACCAGACAGCTGTGATCCTCTTCAGTCAGGAACCAGACAGCTATGGTCCTCTTGTGTCAGGGACCAGACAGCTATGATCCTCTTCAGTCAGGGACCAGACAGCTATGATCCTCTTGTGTCAGGGACCAGACAGCTATGGTCTTCTTCAGTCAGGGACCAGACAGCTATGGCCCTCTTCAGTTAGGGACCAGACAGCTATGATCCTCTTCAGTCAGGGACCAGAAAGCTATAGTCCTCTTGTGTCAGGGACCAGAGAGCTATGGTCCTCTTCAGTCAGGGACCAGACAGCTATGGTCCTCTTCGGTCAGGGAGCAGACAGCTATGGTCTTCTTCATTCAGGGACCAGACAGCAATGATCCTCTTCAGTCAGGGACCAGACAGCTATGGTCCTCTTCAGTCAAGGACCAGAAAGCTATGACGCTCTCGTGTCAGGGACCAAACAGCTATGATCCTCTTCAGTCAGGGACCAGACAGCTATGGTCCTCTTCATTCAGGAACCAGACAACTATGATCCTCTTCAGTCAGGGACCAGACAGCTATGGTCCACTTCAGTCAGGGACCAGACAGCTATGGTCCTCTTCAGTCAGGGACCAGACAGCTATGGTCCTCTTCAGTCAGGGACCAGACAGCTATGATCCTCTTCAGTCAGGGACCAGACAGCTATGGTCTTCTTAAATCAGGATCCAGAAAACTATGATACTCTTCAGTCAGGGACCAGACAGCTATGGTCCTCTTCAGTCAGGGACCAGACAGCTATGGTCCTCTTCAGTCAGGGACCAGACAGATATGGTCCTCTTCAGTCCGGGACCAGACAGCAATGGTCCTCTTCAGTCACGGACCAGACAGCTATATTCCTCTTTAGTCAGGGACCAGACAGCTATGATTCTCTTGTCAGGGACCAGACAGCTAAGAGGATCAAAGCCTCTTCAGTCAGGGACCAGACAGATATGATCATCTTCAGTCAGGGACCAGACAGCTATGGTCCTCTTCATTCCAGGACCAGACAGCTCTGATCCTCTTCATTCAGGGACCAGACAGCTATGGTATTCTTTAGTCAGGGACCAGACAGCTATGATCCTCTTCAGTCAGGGACCAGACAGCTATGGTCCTCTTCAGTCAGGGACCAGACAACTATGATCCTCTTGTGTCAGGGACCAGACAGCTATGGTCCTCTTCAGTCAGGGACCAGACAGCTATGGTCCTCTTCAGTCAGGGACCAGACAGCTATGGTCCTCTTGTGTCAGGGACCAGACAGCTATGATCCTCTTCAGTCAGCGACCAGACATTTATGATCCTCTTGTGTCAGGGACCAGACAGCTATGGTCTTCTTCAGTCAGGGACCAGACAGCTATGGTCCTCTTCAGTTAGGGACCAGACAGCTATGATCCTCTTCAGTCAGGGACCAGAAAGCTATAGTCCTCTTGTGTCAGGGACCAGAGAGCTATGGTCCTCTTCAGTCAGGGACCAGACAGCTATGATCCTCTTGTGTCAGGGACAAGACAGCTATGGTCTTCTTCAGTCAGGGACCAGACAGCTATGGTCCTGTTGTGTAAGGGACCAGACAGCTGTGGTCCTCTTCAGTTAGGGACCAGACAGCTATGATCCTCTTCAGTCAGGGACCAGAAAGCTATAGTCCTCTTGTGTCAGGGACCAGAGAGCTATGGTCCTCTTGTGTCAGGGACCAGACAGCTATGATCCTCTTCAGTCAGGGACAAGACATTTATGATCCTATTCAGTCAGGGACCAGACAGCTATGGTACTGTTGTGTAAGGGACCAGACAGCTATGATCCTCTTCAGTCAGGGACCAGAAAGCTATAGTCCTCTTGTGTCAGGGACCAGATAGCTATGGTCCTCTTCAGTCAGGGACCAGACAGCTATGATCCTCTTCGGTCAGGGACAAGACAGCTATGGTCTTCTTCATTCAGGGACCAGACAGCTATGATTATCTTCAGTCAGGGACCAGACAGCTATGGTCATCTTCAGTCAGGGACCAGACAGCTATGATGCTCTCGTGTCAGGGACCAGACAGCTATGGTCCTCTTCAGTCAGGGACCAGACAGCTATGATGCTCTCGTGTCAGGGACCAGACAGCTATGATCCTTTTCAGTCAGGGACCAGACAGCTATGGTCCTCTTCAGTCAGGGACCAGACAGCTATAATAATATAATAATAATATAATATGCCATTTAGCAGACGCTTTTATCCAAAGCGACTTACAGTCATGCGTGCATACATTTTTTGTGTATGGGTGGTCCCGGGGATCGAACCCACTACCTTGGCGTAGCTATGGTCCTCTTCAGTCAGGGACCAGACAGCTATGGCCTTCTTCAGTCAGGGACCAGACAGCTATGGTCCTCTTCAGTCAGGGACCAGACAGCAATGGTCCTCTTGTGTCAGGGACCAGACAGCTATGGTCTTCTTCAGTCAGGGACCAGACAGCTATGATCCTCTTCAGTCATGGACCAGACAGCTATGGTCCTCTTGTGTCAGGGACCAGACAGCTATGATCCTCTTCAGTCAGGGACCAGACATTTATGATCCTATTCAGTCAGGGACCAGACAGCTATGGTCCTGTTGTGTAAGGGACCAGACAGCTATGATCCTCTTCAGTCAGGGACCAGAAAGCTATAGTCCTCTTGTGTCAGGGACCAGATAGCTATGGTCCTCTTCAGTCAGGGACCAGACAGCTATGATCCTCTTCGGTCAGGGACAAGACAGCTATGGTCTTCTTCATTCAGGGACCAGACAGCTATGATTATCTTCAGTCAGGGACCAGACAGCTATGGTCCTCTTCAGTCAGGGACCAGACAGCTATGATGCTCTCGTGTCAGGGACCAGACAGCTATGGTCCTCTTCAGTCAGGGACCAGACAGCTATGATGCTCTCGTGTCAGGGACCAGACAGCTATGATCCTTTTCAGTCAGGGACCAGACAGCTATGGTCCTCTTCAGTCAGGGACCAGACAGCTATGGTCTTCTTCAGTCAGGGACCAGACAGCTATGGTCCTCTTCAGTCAGGGACCAGACAGCTATGGTCTTCTTCAGTCAGGGACCAGACAGCTATGGTCCTCTTGTGTCAGGGACCAGACAGCTATGGTATCTTGTGTCAGGGACCAGACAGCTATGGTCTTCTTCAGTCAGGGACCAGACAGCTATGGTCTTTTTCAGTCAGGGACCAGACAGCTATGGTCTTCTTCAGTCATGGACCAGACAGCTATGGTCTTCTTCAGTCAGGGACCAGACAGCTATGGTCCTCTTGTGTCAGGGACCAGACAGCTATGGTCCTCTTGTGTCAGGGACCAGACAGCTATGGTCTTCTTCAGTCAGGGACCAGACAGCTATGGTCTTCTTCAGTCAGGGACCAGACAGCTATGGTCCTCTTCGGTCAGGGACCAGACAGCTATGATTCTCTTCAGTCAGGGACCAGACAGCTATTATCCTCTTCAGTCAAGGACCAGACAGCTATGGTCCTCTTCAGTCAGGGACCAGACAGCTATGATCCTCTTCAGTCAGGAACCAGACAGCTATGGTCCTCTTGTGTCAGGGACCAGACAGCTATGGTCCTCTTGTGTCAGGAACCAGACAGCTATGGTCCTCTTCAGTCAGGGACCAGACAGCAATGATGGCCCTCTTAAGTCAGGGACCAGACAGCTATTGTCCTCCTCAGTCAGGGACCAGACAGCTATGGTCCTCTTCAGTCAGGGACCAGACAGCTATGATCCTCTTGTGTCAGGGACCAGACAGCTATGGTCCTCTTGTGTCAGGGACCAGACAGCAATGGTCCTCTTGTGTCAGGGACCAGACAGCTATGGTCTTCTTCAGTCAGGGACCAGACAGCTGTGATTTTCTTCAGTCAGGGACCAGACAGCTATGATCCTCTTCAGTCATGGACCAGACAGCTATGGTCCTCTTCAGTCAGGGACCAGACAGCTATGGTCTTCTTCAGTCAGGGACGAGACAGCTATGGTCCTCTTGTGTCAGGGAACAGACAGCTATGGTCCTCTTCAGTCAGGGACCAGACAGCTATGGTCCTCTTGTGTCAGGGACCAGACAGCTATGGTCTTCTTCAGTCAGGGACCAGAGAGCTATGGTCTTTTTCAGTCAGGGACCAGACAGCAATGGTCTTCTTCCGTCAGGGACCAGACAGCTATGGTCCTCTTCAATCAGGGACCAGAGAGCTATGACCTCTTCAGTCAGGGACCAGACAGCTATGGTCTTCTTCAGTCAGGGACCAGACAGCTATGGTCCTCTTGAGTCAGGGAACAGACAGCTATGATCCTCTTCAGTCAGGGACCAGACTGCTATGGTCCTCTTCAGTCAGGGATCAGACAGCTATGGTCCTCTTCAGTTAGGGACCAGACATCTATGATCCTCTTCAGTCAGGGACCAGACAGCTATGGTCCTCTTCAGTCAGGGACCACACAGCTATGGTCCTCTTCAGTCAGGGACCAGACAGCTATGGTCCTCTTCAGTCAGGGACCAGACAGCTACAGTGAGGGAAAAAAGTATTTGATCCCCTGCTGATTTTGTACATTTGCCTACTGACAAAGAAATGATCAGTCCATAATTTTAATTGTAGGTTTATTTGAACAGTGAGAGACAGAATAACAACAAAATAATCCAGAAAAACGCATGTCAAAAATGTTATAAATTGATTTGCATTTTAATGAGGGAAATAAGTATTTGACCCCCTCTCAATCAGAAAGATTTCTGGCTCCCAGGTGTCTTTTATACAGGTAACGAGCTGAGATTAGGAGCACACTCTTAAAGGGATTGCTCCTAATCTCAGCTTGTTACCTGTATAAAAACTCCTGTCCACAGAAGTAATCAATCAATCAGATTCCAAACTCTCCACCATGGCCAAGACCAATGAGCTCTCCAAGGATGTCAGGGACAAGATTGTAGACCTACACAAGGCTGGAATGGGCTACAAGACCATCGCCAAGCAGCTTGGTGAGAAGGTGACAACAGTTGGTGCGATTATTCGCAAATGGAAGAAACACAAAATAACTATCAATCTCCCTCGGCCTGGGGCTCCATGCAAGATCTCACCTCTTGGAGTTGCAATGATCATGAGAACGGTGAGGAATCAGCCCAGAACTACACAGGAGTATCTTGTCAATGATCTCAAGGCAGCTGGGACCATAGTCACCAAGAAAACAATTGGTAACACACTACGCCGTGAAGGACTGAAATCCTGCAGCGCCCTCAAGGTCCCCCTGCTCAAGAAAGCCATATACATTCCCGTCTGAAGTTTGCCAATGAACATCTGAATGATTCAGAGGAGAACTGGGTGAAAGTGTTGTGGTCAGATGAGACCAAAATCGAGCTCTTTGGCATCAACTCAACTCGCGGTGTTTGGAGGAGGAGGAATGCTGCCTATGACCCCAAGAACCCCATCCCCACCGTCAAACATGGAGGTGGAAACATTATGCTTTGGGGGTGTTTTTCTGCTAAGTGGACAGGACAACTTCACCGCATCAAAGGGACGATAGACGGGGCCATGAACCGTCTAATCTTGGGTGAGAACCTCCTTCCCTCAGCCAGGGCATTGAAAATGGGTCGTGGATGGGTATTCCAGCATGACAATGACCCAAAACACACGGCCAAGGCAACAAAGGAGTGGCTCAAGAAGAAGCACATTAAGGTCCTGGAGTGGCCTAGCCAGTCTCCAGACCTTAATCCCATAGAAAATCTGTGGAGGGAGCTGAAGGTTCGAATTGCCAAACGTCAGCCTCAAAACCTTAATGACTTGGAGAAGATCTGCAAAGAGGAGTGGGACAAAATCCCTCCTGAGATGTGTGCAAACCTGGTGGCCAACTACAAGAAACGTCTGACCTCTGTGATTGCCAACAAGGGTTTTGCCACCAAGTACTAAGTCATGTTTTGCAGAGGGGTCAAATACTTATTTCCCTCATTAAAATGCAAATCAATGTTCAACATTTTTGACATGCGTTTTTCTGGATTTTTTTGTTGTTATTCTGTCTCTCACTGTTCAAATAAACCTACCATTAAAATGATAGACTGATAATTTCTTTGTCAGCGGGCAAATGTACAGAATCAGCAGGGGATCAAATACTTTTTTCCCTCACTGTATGATCCTCTTGTGTCAGGGACCAGAGAGCTATGGTCAGGGGCGGTGTGTTCAATAGGGCGATATGGGCGACGCACTGCCAAACGGGAAAAGGAAGGGATTTTTTTTCTAATCAATTATATCACGGCAACAGTAGTTATCAGTGTTCTAATCTGATCTGACTGCCACTAAATGTCAAATCAGGCTAAAGTCGTGCTTCAAATGGCCCCGCCCGTTTTTGGGGCGATTTCAGTCATGTTGAAAATCGCCCAGAAGTCTGTCATAGACTCCCATGTAAAATCTATTTTTTCAAATTTCAAAGCTTTCAATACAATCTCTATGGGTGTCTGTGGGCTTGCACTTACGCTTTCGTCATACGTGACGTAACCATGAACGTAACTAAGAAAATAGCGGCTAGCAGCGTCTCTGTTGCGACCTGCAGTGTGGCGTTATCTTATGTTTTTAATTTGTACACTTAGTGGCGTTATTTTATGTTTTTAATTTGTACACTTAGTTTACAAACATTCTGCCAACCATGGATTTCCAGTGGTGGGTTTTGGACTGATCTTGTTGATCGTGTACATACCCGCTACGAACGGACTAAATAATGAAAACGCTGCTGGCAGCGGAATCCAATACAGCTGGGAGACTTGGCTGGATGACAGAGTCCCGGACAGAGAAGTGGAGCCGGCCGGCTTCACCCTGGTCAGAGCGGACCGCGATCTGACACAGTCACAGGGAAAATCGATCCTGGTAAGAGAGCGACTCTGTACCCCCGACATTGAACTGCTTTCTGTGTCACTGCGACCTTACTATCTGCCCCGTGAGTTCCCCCAATTGTTTGTTACCGTTGTGTACTGTTGATAATCACAAGTTTACTGGAGAACTGAGACCAAGTAGAGACTTTGGACAGGGTGGATATGGTATAATAAAGGCAGTTTATTCAGAGGTAAAGATATCTGGAATCGCGTGCACGGACTCGTTCGTCAAACTCTTAGGGAGCTATCTGAAGAGAGCCCCGAAAACATTGTGTGCAGACATTTTATACAATAAATGATGTAGGTTGAATCTAGTAGTTCTGATCTTCTGATTGGTCCTGATGAGTTGGGCGAGGTCCCCTCCACTGTTGCATTGGCTCTGAGTCGGGTTCTCTGTCTTCAAATGTTCAGCCTAAAGAGAGGGGATTTTTGTGTGTGTGTGTGTGTGTGTTTAACAGTGATGATGTGTGTGTGTGTGTGTGTTATCAGTGATGATGATGTGTGTGTGTGTGTGTGTGTGTGTGTGTGTGTGTCCTCAGAGCAAGAACTCGTGAGTTGGAAGAACTGAGAGACCTATGGCGTGGGTGTTGTCCTTGGCCACCTGCTGACAAGGCTGACAAGATAGGACTCTTTTGTCCATTGTTATAGGATAGGAACAGCATTGATTGAAAACAAACGCCCAACACAAAATGGGTCATGCACAAGATTTTAGTCAGACCAAGCTATAACATTATATATTTACTACGACAGTACATTCAACCAAAAGCTAATATAACAAAGGCATCAGAGATTATTTATAATCTGTCACAGAAACTGGAATCCATCTCCCCAGATCAGTCAATAAATGCTTCTGGTATTGACTTATATGCTGCCCCTGTCTTCATGTTGTTGCTGGACATATCTTTTTAAAAATGTGTGTAGGTCACCTAAATCATCAGAAAAATTGCCCCTCCTGAGAATTTTTTCAGGAGCCGCCACTGGCTATGGTCCTCTTCAGTCAGGGACCAGACAGATATGGTCCTCTTGTGTCAGGGACTGGTGAGCTATTCCACTGGGCATGCCACGTTATTTCAATGTGGATAATTGGGTAATATTTGGTAGACGTTGATCAATGAGATTACAACCTATATTAACCCACTCAAAAATACAGTCAAAAGTTAGTTGTATTTCCAATGTGTTATCACTATGCTTTCAACCATGCACAACCGAATTCCCAATGGAAAAACAATTTATGAATTTTGGTTTAATTGTCACCCAAATGTCTCACTGCCTTTTCAACCATTTAAAAGCACAGCAAAGTTCAGATGGGAATACAACGTCAGATATTTTGTTTATTTATGCAACAGATACATGTGTTATCTGTGCTTCATCTAATAGCACAACCAAATGACTGATTGCAGTTGAGATTGCATTAACCCATAAGAAATCAAACTTTAAATGCACTTTAAATAAAGTTTGATTTAGTCCTATTCTTTAACTTAGATTTTTTGTTGACATGAATCCAACATATAAATTTGAAGACGAACTGGAATTAAAGCCAGACTAAGTCAGTGGCACAGATGGAACTATCCAAGCAGAAGATACATCTCCCCTCAAATGTTGATATTTGGATGCGTTGATAACCAAACACAATTCAATATCACTAAATTAGAAATCAACCAAAATCATTGGTCACGTTTTGGACACTGGGTTGAACATTGGACTCCAAAACACCTGATAATCACCTGATAACACCTGATAATTGAATGATGCCTTGCGCACATTCAAGGCCCCCAGTATCAGAGGCAGCAAAGCAACCCCACAGCATTATCAAACCTACCCATGTTTGTTTGTATATAGTGTCAGTTAACTATATCAGGGACCGGCCAGCAACCTCCCACAGACTGGCACAGGTCCAAGGACAACATTCCAGGCTGGTGCAGGTCCAATGACAACATTCCAGGCTGGTGCAGGTCCATGGATAACATTCCAGGCTGGTGCAGGTCCAATGACAACATTCCAGGCTGGTGCAGGTCCATGGATAACATTCCAGACTGGTGCTGGTCCAAGGACAACATTCCAGACTGGTGCAGGTCCACGGACAACATGCCACAGACTGGCGCAGGTCCAGGGACAACATCCCATAGACTGGCGCAGGTCCACGGACAACATGCCACAGACTGGTGCAGGTCCAGGGACAACATCCCATAGACTGGCGCAGGTCCACGGACAACATGCCACAGACTGGTGCAGGTCCATGGACAACATGCCACAGACTGGCGCAGGTCCAGGGACAACATCTCAGACTGGCGCCGGTCCATGGACAACATCTCACAGACTGGCGCAGGTCCATGGACAACATCTCACAGACTGGCGCAGGTCCAAAGACAACATCCCACAGACTGGTGCAGGTCAGAGGTCAGGACCGGAGATTGAGAAACACTAAAGCACACAGAGCTGATAAAGGCTAATCTGACCATAGGCTGTTTCATTACACACAGAGCTGGTAACAAGATAATCTGACCCTGGGCTGTTTCATTACACACAGAGCTGGTAAAGGCTAATCTGAACCTGGGCTGTTTCATTACACACAGAGCTGGTAAAGGCTAATCTGAACCTGGGCTGTTTCATTACACACAGAGCTGGTAACAAGGCTAATCTGACCCTTTGTCACAAATCCATAGGGAGTCAGGAAGCAGGAGCAGAAGGAGATTTTAATAACAATGATGAAACGCAAATGAACATAACAGGAGATGTGTACTGAACAATACTGCCTGATGACTGAGGCTACTGAGGGCTAAATAAAGGGAAGGTCATCAAGGTGATGATGAAGTCCAGGTGTGGGTAATGCACCCGATGTCACAGGAAGGCCAAAAAGATCATCAAGGACATCAACCACCCGAGCCACTGCCTGTTCACCCCGCTATCATCCAGAAGGCGAGGTCAGTACAGGTGCATCAAAGCTGGGACCGAGAGAATGAAAAACAGCTTCTATCTCAAGGCCATCAGACTGTAGTAGACCGGCAACGTGGAGCGCTGGAGAGGGGCAGCATGGGTAAGCGTGACACCCTGGGCTGTGTTTCATTACACACACATGTTCCTTCTCTCCTATCCTTTCTCTCCTTCAGAGACACTGGCCGGGATTCAATCCGTGTTATAGAGCAGTGCACTGGACAGCTGACAATACAACTTTTCCATGAAAGCAATCTCCGCGAACGTTGGGGACGTTGCCTTTAAAAGGAGCACTGTCGGCTGTTTAGTGTGTCGCCCTGTAACGCACCTTGGATTGAATCCTGGCCACAGACAGACAGACAGACCAGACAGAGGCAGATTAACAAAAAAAAAGTACTTTATTTTTTCTCTCTTTTACACATCAGTTTGATTCATGTTACGAAAAAGTAACGCACACTTAAAAACTAGTGCATGTATACAAATATCAAATAATTATAACATGCATACTTACAAATGATATAAATATGTAAGAGCACAGTTATGCACCATGTCATACTTACAAATGATATAAATATGTAAGAGCACAGTTATGCACCATGTCATACTTACAAATGATATAAATATGTAACAGCACAGTTATGCATCATGTCATACTTACAAATGATATAAATATGTAACAGCACAGTTATGCACCGTGTCATACATACAAATGATATAAATATGTAACAGCACAGTTATGCACCGTGTCATACTTACAAATGATATAAATATGTAACAGCACAGTTATCTACTCTGTCAATGGTTTAACAGCAGATGTTCTGCGATTGGTTCTGTCCCAAATGGCACCTTTATTCCATTTGTAGTGCACTACACAGAGAATAGGGCACATAGTAGTGCACTAGCTAGGGTACAGGATGCTATTTGGGACACCACCTTATACTCAACAGACCAACAAAAGCACGTCTCTTTGATTTACATAAAATAAGCCCTACCAAGGCTAAAATAAAATAAAAAGTAACGCCACAAGGTAAGCGACATCAAAGCCTAGGCCTAGTAGGCTGCTACTGGCTTGGTTTTCAGAGAACACACACACCTGCTGTAGTCACTGGATATCCAAGTGATGAGCTGCATCCCAAATGGTACGCTATTCCCTCCATATGGACCCTGGTCAAAAGTAGTGCACTATATAGGGAATAGGGTGCCTATTTGGGACGCTACCCTAGTGGAAATCTGTTACATGAGTCCCATAGACAGAATATATTACTAAGGTGTTTGAGGCTTGAGACTTGCTGATCAGTCTGACTAACCCAACCCCTTATTGAGACTTGCTGATCAGTCTGACTAACCCAACCCCTTATTGAGACTTGCTGATCAGTCTGACTAACCCAACCCCTTATTGAGACTTGCTGATCAGTCTGACTAACCCAACCCCTTATTGAGACTTGCTGTTCAGTCTGACTAACCCAGCCCCTTATTGAGACTTGCTGATCAGTCTGACTAACCCAACACCGTATTGAGACTTTCTGATCAGTCTGACTAACCCAACCCCGTATTGAGACTTGCTGATCAGTCTGACTAACCCAACCCCTAATTGAGACTTGCTGATCAGTTTGACTAACCCAACCCCTTATTGAGACTTGCTGATCAGTCTGACTAACCCAACCCCTAATTGAGACTTGCTGATCAGTTTGACTAACCCAACCCCTTATTGAGACTTGCTGATCAGTCTGACTAACCCAACCCCTAATTGAGACTTGCTGATTAGTTTGACTAACCCAACCCCTTATTGAGACTTGCTGATCAGTCTGACTAACCCAACCCCTTATTGAGACTTGCTGATCAGTCTGACTAACCCAACACCGTATTGAGACTTGCTGATCAGTCTGACTAACCCAACACCTTATTGAGACTTGCTGATCAGCCTGACTAACCCAACACCGTATTGAGACTTGCTGATCAGTCTGACTAACCCAACACCGTATTGAGACTTGCTGATCAGCCTGACTAACCCAACACCGTATTGAGACTTGCTGATCAGTCTGACTAACCCAACACCGTATTGAGACTTGCTGATCAGCCTGACTAACCCAACACCGTATTGAGACTTGCTGATCAGTCTGACTAACCCAACACCTTATTGAGACTTGCTGATCAGTCTGACTAACCCAACACCGTATTGAGACTTGCTGATCAGCCTGACTAACCCAACACCGTATTGAGACTTGCTGATCAGTCTGACTAACACCTTTTGGGCTCCAGAGGTTAAATCATATAATAACACCTACTAACCAACAGATAAAATGCCAATAAGGAGAAAGTGGTCTCTGCTGAACGTAGCAGGCTACAGTCAAATGATCCTATGTTTGGCCCAAATGGTACCCTATTCCCTATAGTGCACTACATTTGACCAGAGTCCTATGGGCCCTGGCCAAAAGTAGTGCACTATGTAGGGAATAGGGTGCCATTTGGGATGCAACCAGAATGATATAATAATGTGGCAACTATGAAGTAATGTTTTACATTCATTTAAATAAACAGGTTTAAAGCCAGCCAGGTCTCTCCCTAGGCTAGTCAGGCTAGTTATAGGTTACAGACAACACGTCTCTCCCTAGGCTAGTCAGGCTAGTTATAGGTTACAGACAACATGTCTCTCCAAAGGCTAGTCAGGCTAGTTATAGGTTACAGACAACACGTCTCTCCAAAGGCTAGTCAGGCTAGTTAAAGGTTACAGACAACACGTCTCTCCCTAGGCTAGTCAGGCTAGTTATAGGTTACAGACAACATGTCTCTCCCTAGGCTAGTCAGGCTAGTTATAGGTTACAGACAACATGTCTCTCCAAAGGCTAGTCAGGCTAGTTAAAGGTTACAGACAACACGTCTCTCCCTAGGCTAGTCAGGCTAGTTATAGGTTACAGACAACATGTCTCTCCCTAGGCTAGTCAGGCTAGTTATAGGTTACAGACAACACATCTCTCCCTAGGTTAGTCAGGCTAGTTTTAGGTTACAGACAACATGACTGTGGCTCTGCAGAGGGCTAGAAGGCTTGGGCCCAGTTCCAACACTTTAAATACGTCTCCTTCCTTCCCTCATTGATTCCTACCCTGACGTTATCACTCACTATACAGCATCTCAAATGACACCCTATTCATTCCCCTATATATAGTGTACTACTATTAACCAGAGCACACTATATAGGGAATAAGATGTCAGTAGAGTTTTGCCCCAACTGATTTGTACGTGGAGGAAAGGAAGGAAGGTTATAAAGGAGAAAAGGGTGTGTTCAGTAGATATTGGAACGGGCCCTTGCCTTACCTAGTCATCTCTAAGAGCACCACACACCTGAGAGAAAGTCATAAGTACACTAAAATAAATATACTTTGGCTCAGTCCCAAACCAGCCCCTAGCTCCTACCCCTAGACACTTCTCCCCTAGACCTTACAAGGTTTGGATGGGTTTAAGCAATATAAGTTTAGTCTCAAATGGCACCCTATTCCCTGTGGAGGAGGAAACAAAAGTCGGAGGCTTTTAGGTCAAGCACCGGGGTAAATCCTCAGTAGAAATGCACTAATAATAGTGCACTACTTTTGATCAGGGCCCTGGTCAAAAGTAGTGCACTATATAGGGAATAGGGTGCCATTTGGGACGTACCATAGAAGCTTCCCCTAGCACTCTCTCAGGGGTCTAAACAGGCTAGTTTCTATGAGAAGTGTCTATGTGTAAGGGCTAGGGCTTGGTTTGGGACCGTGCATTTGGCTCCAAGGCTCTCAGGTGGCCTAGTAACAAACCCAGCACTAAGGACAAGTCTTCATCTATGGCCGCCTCTCAAATGACAACACCCTATTCCCTATCTAGTGCACTACTTTTGAGCAGGCTGCCACACAGGGCTGGGGGGTCAAGAGAAGGGCACTACATGGGGTGTAGGATGGCGTTTGAGGTATGGCACTATGGAAAGCAGCGTCTGAGAGATCAAGGGTCAAAGGCCACCCAGGCAGAGGTCAAGGGGGCGTGACCTCGCTCTCTTTTACCACTACTCAACGTAAAGGGGGGCGGGATCTGACTCGGATTGGACAGGTTACTCCAGCCGGCGTCTGTGATTGGACAGATATCCATTCACTCACTTCCTGTGGGGATAACATTGCACTGTCTGTCAAATAAATATTCAACATAGTCCACCCGTTTCTGTTGAAGGGAACAGATCAGAGCATGCCGGTTCCGTTGGAAAGAACAGATGAGAACATTCCAGTTCCGTTGGAGGGAACAATTCAGAACATTCCAGTTCCATTGGATTGAACTTTCAGAATATTCTGGTTCCTTCGGAGGGAACGTCTTTCCAACCCTCTGATGGCAATAAAGGCAAACTGGGGCAGAGACACGAAACAAGATGGACGCTTTTATAGTCTCTTAACAGAGTACATCTTCAAAAGCAGAAAACGCCCATTTAGATGTTTTTGTTTTGTTTTATGTAGGTGGTATTCTGAGTCTGTTTGACAGAGCAGATCAGATGGCCTTCTGACCGAACATCTGACTTCCCACAACGGCAAACCGGAGCGGACAAATTCTGCAAGATGAAGGGAATCTTGAAAACATCCAGACGCCCGTTTAAGGAGAGTTGAAGAAACAGTAACAGTTGTTGGAAGGGATTTGTCTTGGAGAAGTCTTTAGTTGAGGGAGGGATGGGGGGAGGAATGGAGGGAGGAGAAACAGTAACAGTTGTTGGAAGGGATTTGTCTTGGAGAAGTCTTTAGTTGAGGGAGGGATGGGGGAGGAATGGAGGGAGGAGAAACAGTAACAGTTGTTGGAAGGGATTTGTCCTTTAGAAGCAGCAGCATCAGGTTCAGTGGAGTGAATCCTTTACACATCCTGTAGTAGGGGGAGGGAGGGGTGGAAGGATGGGTGGGGGGATGGAGAGGAGGTAGAGAGGTGGAGTGAATCCTTTACACATCCTGTAGTAGGGGGAGGGGTGGAGGGAGAAGAAGAGGGAGGGGTGGAAGGATGGGTGGGGGAATGGAGAGGAGGTAGAGAGGTGGAGTGAATCCTTTACACATTCTGTAGTAGAGGGAGGGGTGGAGGGAGAAGTAGAGGGAGGGGTGGAAGGATGGGTGGGGGAATGGAGAGGAGGTAGAGAGGTGGAGTGAATCCTTTACACATTCTGTAGTAGAGGGAGGGGTGGAGGGAGTAGGGAAGAAGTGGAGGTAGAGTGCTCCCATAATTTGCACACACTTAACAGTCAGAAACATTGAAATCCTTGAACTCTCTCACGAGGGGATCGGAGGAGGAGTGCTCTGTAAGGAGGGATGTAGTCTTTAAATTCCTGTCCACTCCCATCCGCCCCTCAGACCAGTCCAGAGTCTTTAGCCATCTTGTAGAAGATTCCTCTCTTGGTGATGAGAGTGGAGGGAGAGTCAAACTCTGCCATCTCCCCTTTATCCAGAACCAGCACTCTGAAGAGAGGAGAGAGAGAGAGAGGAGAGAGAGAGAGATGGAGGGAGAGAGAGAGAGGAGAGAGATGGAGGGAGAGAGAGAGAGAGAGGAGAGAGATATGAGAGAGAGAGAGATATGAGAGAGGAGAGAGAGCGAGAGAGAGCGAGAGAGATGAGAGCGAGAGAGATGAGATGAGAGAGAGATGAGAGAGATGAGAGAGCGAGAGAGAGCGAGAGAGAGCGAGAGAGATGAGAGCGAGAGAGATGAGATGAGAGAGATGAGATGAGAGAGATGAGATGAGATGAGAGAGAGATGAGATGAGAGAGAGATGAGATGAGAGAGATAAGAGAGCGAGAGAGAGAGATATGAGAGAGAGAGGGATGAGAGAGAGGGATGAGAGAGAGAGGATGCGAGAGAGAGAGAGAGAGATGAGAGAGAGAGAGAGATGGAGAGAATGTGTGTGTGTTTTCATATAGAACTGTATATTACCTGGTGTAGTCCATGATAGTATTGAGTCTGTGTGCGATGGTCAGGACAGTGCAGTCATCAAACTGAGTTCTGATGGTGGACTGGATCAGGTTGTCTGTCTCCAGGTCCACAGCAGCTGTGGCCTCATCCAGAACCAGGATCTTAGTCTTCCTCAGGAGGGCTCGGGCCAGACACACCAGCTGGCGCTGACCCAGACTGGAGAGAGGGAGAGAGAGAAGATGTTAATAAGACAGGAGAGAGAGACAGAGAAGAGAAGGATGAGAGAGGAGAGAGGGAGAGAGAGATGTTAATAAGAGAGAGAGAGAGAGAGAGAAGATGTTAATAAGAGAGGAGAGAGAGAGAGAGAAGAGAAGGATGAGAGAGGAGAGAGGGAGAGAGAGAATATGTTAATAAGAGAGGAGAGAGAGAAGATGCTAATAAGAGAGGCGAGGTAAGAAAAGAGAAGAGAGGAGAGAGAGAGATGAGAGAGGCGAGGTAAGAAAAGAGAAGAAGAGAGACAGAAGACGCTGACCCAGACTGGAGAGAGAGAGAGAGAGGAGAGAAGGAAGTGGTAAGAAGGACGAGATAGAGAGAGAGAACCAGAACCTGTGTATGTAATGCTATGTAGGTCTATGAATGGTGTATGTAGGCCTATGGATGGTGTATGTAGGCCTATGGATGGTGTATGTAGTACTATGGATGGTGTATGTAGTACTATGGATGGTGTATGCAGTACTATGGATGGTGTATGCAGTACTATGGATGGTGTATGTAGTACTATGGATGGTGTATGTAGTACTATGGATGGTGTATGTAGTACTATGGATGGTGTATGTAGTACTATGGATGGTGTATGTAGTACTATGGATGGTGTATGCAGTACTATGGATGGTGTATGTAGTACTATGTATGGTGTATGTAGTACTATGTATGGTGTATGTAGTACTATGGATGGTGTATGTAGTACTATGGATGGTGCATGTAGTACTATGGATGGTGTATGTAGTACTATGCATGGTGTGTGTAGTACTATGTAGCCTTGTGTACCTGAGGTTCTCTCCTCCCTCAGAACACTCGTGGTTGAGTTTGTCCGGCAGGCCCGACACAAAGCTCTTGAGATGGGAGAGCTCCAGGGCTCTCCACACCTCCTCATCAGAGTAGCCATCGAAGGGGTCCAGATTCATCCTCAGAGAGCCGGAGAACAACACTGGGTCCTGGAGGGGGGAGGGGGAGAGAGAGAGAGAGGAGGGGGGAGAGAGGGAGAGGGAGAGAGAGAGCGAGAGAGAGAGAGAGAGGAGGGGGGAGAGAGGGAGAGAGGAGGGGGGAGAGAGGGAGAGAGGAGGGGGGAGAGAGGGAGAGAGGAGGGGGGAGAGAGGAGGGGGGAGAGAGGAGAGAGAGAGAAAGGGGGAGGGAGATGGGTGAGGGACAGAGAGGATGTGGGGGCGAGTGGAAGAGTGGGTGTGGGGAAGAGGGGGAGAGATGGAAAGAGGGGGGAAAATAAAGATGTTTTAAATATGGCATTTGTGCAAAAGAGTGTGGGTTAGTTTGAGTCTGTGTGTATGCATGGGCAGGTGGGTGTGTACCTGAGGTATGATGGTGATCCTGGAGCGTAGCTCATGTAGGCCCAGCGTAGCGATGTTAACTCCGTCTATATGAATCTCTCCCTCACACGCCTCGATGATGCGGAACAATCCTAGAGTCAGAGACGACTTCCCTGCTCCTGTACGACCTACTATACCCACCTGGAACAACAACAACAACAACAACATCAACAACAACAGTCACTACCCTGCTCCTGTATGACCTACTATACCCACCAGGAACAACAACAACAACATCAACAACAACAGTCACTACGCTGCTCCTGTACGACCTACTATACCCACCAGGAACAACAACAACAACAACAGTCACTACCCTGCTCCTGTACCACCTACTATACCCACCAGGAACAACAACAACATCAACAACAACAGGCACTACCCTGCTCCTGTACAACCTACTATACCCACCAGGAACAACAACAACAACATCTTCAACAACAGGCACTACCCTGCTCCTGTACAACCTACTATACCCACCAGGAACAACAACAACAACATCTTCAACAACAGGCACTACCCTGCTCCTGTACGACCTACTATACCCACCAGGAACAACAACAACAACAACATCATCAACAACATCTTCAACAACAGTCACTACCCTGCTCCTGTATGACCTACTATACCCACCAGGAACAACAACAACAACAACAACAACATCAACAACAACAGTCACTACCCTGCTCCTGTATGACCTACTATACCCACCAGGAACAACAACAACAACAACAGTCACTACGCTGCTCCTGTACGACCTACTATACCCAACAACAACAACAACAACAACAACAGTCACTACCCTGCTCCTGTACGACCTACTATACCCACCAGGAACAACAACATCAACAACAACAGGCACTACCCTGCTCCTGTACGACCTACTATACCCACCAGGAACAACAACAACAACAACATCAACAACAACAGTCACTACCATGCTCCTGTACGACCTACTATACCCACCAGGAACAACAACATCATCAACACAGTCACTACCCTGCTCCTGTACAACCTGCTATACCCACCTGGAACACAATAGTGAACGACTGTCATTACTAAGCCAGTGGACAGTTAGCATTTCTCAAAAGAAAACATGTCACACTTAGCCACCATGCTAACACTAGCTGGGCATGCAGAGTTGCATACTGGATAGCTACGATAGTGCCACCGATGAAGAAGAACAGCCACAGCAAAGCATCCATGCTCAGTATGAAAAATGTATGCACTCACTAACTGTAAGTCGCTCTGGATAAGAGCGTCTGCTAAATGACTAAAATGTAAAATAAAAATGATATTTTCCTCACAATGATGGCATCCATCCATGAACCCCTACGTGGCTGGTATGCAACCGTTTTCCCCCTTACGGTTAAAGCCTGTGTCACACAAAGCTATTTGGACGCAATTTCTGTTGCAAATTGCAAGTGACATCATCTCAAGCAACTTTGCTGATACACGAAGCAATTAAAACGCAATTGAAATTGCATGCAACATTCAATCATGTCATACATCACGGTTTCATAAATTATTGGTTTATCCAAACGTTTGGTAATTGTAACAGCATCGATGTAGACTAAATGCTGGCTGTACAAATTAGCTAGCTAGACAAAATATTACATATTTGCCAACCATGTTTTACCAAGCTAGCGACGAGCTAAGCTAGCGAACGTTAGCTAGCTAGCTAGTGCAGTCATGTTGGACAATTGCAGTTGAAACTGGACAGAGAAAGGTCTGGGTTCACTTTTAAAATGACATTTATTGACTGCCAGACCATGTACATAAACCACGACTAGGTAGGAAGTCTAGAATAGTTTTTACATTTCCCATTTCGCATGTCTGTTTTGTCGTGGTTTGCAGCTGCACTGACAGCTGTGTAAACATGACAACTAGGTCAGACTTCCGTACAGAACGATATGTCGAGTTATTTAAACTGTTGTCTGCTCACTGATTGGACATTGCATATAGTTAGTTGTGTGAAATAGGATTGATATCTATCTCTTGCGATGCAATGCAACTAAATTGCAAGCAATTTTTATGGGGGTGACACACTGAGCAACCCAGATGCAACTTTGTTTCAAGCAACATAAATGGCGTCCAGATTGCTTCATGTGACATCGGCTTAAGGCTAACAAGCTAACTCTCTTGGTTTCGGATTTTGCAACAGTATGAATCATATTTATTCACATGTTCACTCCTGTTACACAGCCTAATCATTCCTGTTACACAGCCTGATCCCTCCTGTTACACAGCCTGATCCCTCCTGTTACACAGCCTGATCACTCCTGTTACTCAGCCTGATCCCTCCTGTTACACAGCCTGATCCCTCCTGTTACACAGCCTGATCCCTTCTGTTACTCAGCCTGATCCCTCCTGTTACTCAGCCTGATCCCTCCTGTTACACAGCCTGATCACTCCTGTTATACAGCCTGATCACTCCTGTTACACAGCCTGATCCCTCCTGTTACACAGCCTAATCCCTCCTGTTACACAGCCTAATCACTCCTGTTACACAGCCTAATCATTCCTGTTACACAGCCTAATCATTCCTGTTACACAGCCTGATCACTCCTGTTACACAGCCCCCACCATCACATACCTTCTCTCCTCCGTGGATGGCTACGGTGATGTTGCGTACGGCCAGTTCCTGGTCCTCTCTGTATCTCAGACCAAACCCTCTGATGTCTATGTTGCCTGCTGTGGGCCAGCCTGGAGGCAGAGATGATGGGTCATGTCTCCAGTCCGCCTGGGAGGGGACAAATAGAGTTACACACACACCAAGAGTTATACACACACACACACCAAGAGTTATACACACACACCAAAAGTTACGCACACACACACCAAGAGTTATACACACACACCAAGAGTTATACACACACACACCAATAGTTATACACACATACACACCAAGAGTTATACACACACACCAAGAGTTATACACACATACACACCAATAGTTATACACACACACCAAGAGTTATACACACACACCAAGAGTTATACACACACACCAAGAGTTATACACACACACCAAGAGTTATACACACCAAGAGTTCTACACACACACCAAGAGTTCTACACACACACACCAAGAGTTATACACACACACACACCAAGAGTTATACACACACACACCAAGAGTTATACACAAACAGAGTTCCCATGTACACACAGAGTATTATCAGCCCCTCCAGGATTCCGGGATCGCAACTTTTTTTGCAATATCAACAATTCCCTGCATATTATGCGAGGGCTTGCAAATTTGACCAATCACTGTATTATTTCTGCATAAAACAGTCAAATCAGTCAAATTAATCTCATATCATCGCCGCAGCAAAATCAAGCAGTCACACAGCCATAGTCACACAAACACAGTCACGTATATATATATAGTATAGTATAGTTATATACAGTCACAGTCACGTCTATACAGTGAGGGAAAAAAGTATTTGATCCCCTGCTGATTTTGTACGTTTGCCCACTGACAAAGAAATGATCAGTCTATACATTTTACATTTTACATTATTTAGCAGACGCTCTTATCCAGAGCGACTTACAGGAGCAATTAGGGTTAAGTGCCTTGCTCAAGGGCACATCGACAGATTTTTCACCTAGTTGGCTCGGGGATTAGAACCAGCGACCTTTCGGTTACTGGCACAACGCTCTTAACCACTAAGCTACCTGCCGCCCCTATACTTTTAATGGTAGGTTTATTTGAACAGTGAGAGACAGAATAACAACAAAAAAATCCAGAAAAACGCATGTCAAAAATGTTATAAATTGATTTGTATTTTAATGAGGGAAATAAGTATTTGACCTCCTCTCAATCAGAAAGATTTCTGGCTCCCAGGTGTATTTTATACAGGTAACGAGCTGAGATTAGGAGCACACTCTTAAAGGGAGTGCTCCTAATCTCAGCTTGTTATCTGTATAAAAGACACCTGTCCACAGAAGCAATCAATCAATCAGATTCCAAACTCTCCACCATGGCCAAGACCAAAGAGCTCTCCAAGGATGTCAGGGACAAGATTGTAGACCTACACAAGGCTGGAATGGGCTACAAGACCATCGCCAAGCAGCTTGGTGAGAAGGTGACAACAGTTGGTGCGATTATTTGCAAAATGGAAGAAACACAAAATAACTGTCAATCTCCCTCGGCCAGGGGGAGACCTCGTGGAGTTGCAATGAGAAATCAGCTCAGAACTACACGGGAGGATCTTGTCAATGATCTCAAGGCAGCTGGGACCATAGTCACCAAGAAAACAATTGGTAACACACTACGCCGTGAAGGACTGAAATCCTGCAGCGCCCGCAAGGTCCCCCTGCTCAAGAAACACATATACAGGCCCGTCTGAAGTTTGCCAATGAACATCTGAATGATTCAGAGGAGAACTGGGTAAAAGTGTTGTGGTCAGATGAATCGAGCTCTTTGGCATCAACTCAACTCGCCGTGTTTGGAGGAGGAGGAATGCTGCCTATGACCCCAAGAACACCATCCCCACTGTCAAACATGGAGGTGGAAACATTATGCTTTGGAGTTGTTTTTCTGCTAAGGGGACAGGACAACTTCACCGCATCAAAGGGGGGATTGACGGGGCCATGTACCGTCAAATCTTGGGTGAGAACCTCCTTCCCTCAACCAGGGCATTGAAAATGGGCCGTGGATAAGTATTCCAGCATGACAATGACCCAAAACACACGGCCAAGGCAACAAAGGAGTTGCTCAAGAAGAAGCACATTAAGGTCCTGGAGTGGCCTAGCCAGTCTCCAGACCTTAATCCCATAGAAAATCTGTGGAGGGAGCTGAAGGTTCGAGTTGCCAAACGTCAGGCTCGAAACCTTAATGACTTGGAGAAGATCTGCAAAGAGGAGTGGGACAAAATCACTCCTGAGATGTGTGCAAACCTGGTGGCCAACTACAAGAAACGTCTGACCTCTGTGATTGCCAACAAGGGTTTTGCCACCAAGTACTAAGTCATGTTTTGCAGAGGGGTCAAATACTTATTTCCCAAATCAATTTATAACATTTTTGACATGCGTTTTTCTGGATTTTTTGTTGTTGTTATTCTGTCTCTCACTGTTCAAATAAACCTACCATTAAAATGATAGACTGATCATGTCTTTGTCAGTGGGCAAACGTACAAAATCACCAGGGGATCAAATACTTTTTTCCCTCACTGTATATAGTATAGTTATACACAGTCACGTATATATATAGCATAGTTATACACAGTCACGTGTATATATATATATATATATAGTATAGTATAGTTTTATACAGTCACAGTCACGTATGTATATATATATATAGTATAGTTATACACAGTCACGTATATATATATATAGTATAGTTATACACAGTCATGTATATATATAGTATAGTTCTATACAGTCACAGTCACGTATATATACAGTGGGGAAAAAAAGTATTTAGTTAGCCACCAATTGTGCAAGTTCTCCCACTTAAAAAGATGAGAGGCGTGTAATTTTCATCATAGGTACACGTCAACTATGACAGTCAAATTGAGAAAAAAAATCCAGAAAATAACATTGTAGGATTTTTTATGAATTTATTTGCAAAAATTATGGTGGAAAATAAGTATTTGGTCACCTACAAACAAGCAAGATTTCTGGCTCTCACAGACCTGTAACTTCTTCTTTAAGAGGCTCCTCTGTCCTCCACTCGTTACCTGTATTAATGGCACCTGTTTGAACTTGTTATCAGTATAAAAGACACCTGTCCACAACCTCAAACAGTCACACTCCAAACTCCACTATGGCCAAGACCAAAGAGCTGTCAAAGGACACCAGAAACAAAATTGTAGACCTGCACCAGGCTGGGAAGACTGAATCTGCAATAGGTAAGTAGCTTGGTTTGAAGAAATCAACTGTGGGAGCAATTATTAGGAAATGGAAGACATACAAGACCACTGATAATCTCCCTCGATCTGGGGCTCCACGCAAGATCTCACCCCGTGGGGTCAAAATGATCACAAGAACGGTGAGCAAAAATCCCAGAACCACACGGGGGGACCTAGTGAATGACCTGCAGAGAGCTGGGACCAAAGTAACAAAGCCTACCATAAGTAACACACTACGCCGCCAGGGACTCAAATCCTGCAGTGCCAGACGTGTCCCCCTGCTTAAGCCAGTACATGTCCAGGCCCGTCTGAAGTTTGCTAGAGTGCATTTGGATGATCCAGAAGAGGATTGGGAGAATGTCATATGGTCAGATGAAACCAAAATAGAACTTTTTGGTAAAAACTCAACTCGTCGTGTTTGGAGGACAAAGAATGCTGAGTTGCATCCAAAGAACACCATACCTACTGTGAAGCATGGGGGTAGAAACATCATGCTTTGGGGCTGTTTTTCTGCAAAGGGACCAGGACGACTGATCCGTGTAAAGGAAAGAATGAATGGGGCCATGTATCGTGAGATTTTGAGTGAAAACCTCCTTCCATCAGCAAGGGCATTGAAGATTAAACGTGGCTGGGTCTTTCAGCATGACAATGATCCCAAACACACCGCCCGGCCAACGAAGGAGTGGCTTCGTAAGAAGCATTTCAAGGTCCTGGAGTGGCCTAGCCAGTCTCCAGATCTCAACCCCATAGAAAACTTTGGAGGGAGTTGAAAGTCCGTGTTGCCCAGCGACAGACCCAAAACATCACTGCTCTAGAGGAGATCTGCATGGAGGAATGGGCCAAAATACCAGCAACAGTGTGTGAAAACCTTGTGAAGACTTACAGAAAACGTTTGACCTGTGTCATTGCCAACAAAGGGTATATAACAAAGTATTGAGAAACTTTTGTTATTGACCAAATACTTATTTTCCACCATAATTTGCAAATAAATTCATAAAGAATCCTACAATGTGATTTTCTGGAAAAAAAAATCTCATTTTGTCTGTCATAGCTGACGTGTACCTATGATGAAAATTACAGGCCTCTCTCATCTTTTTAAGTGGGAGAACTTGCACAATTGGTGGCTGACTAAATACTTTTTTCCCCACTGTATGCTCACTTGTTGGCTGCCTTTCCTTCACTCTTCCCCCACTGTATATAGTATAGTATAGTTATATACAGTCACAGTCACGTATATACAGTTGAAGTCAGAAGTTTACATACACCTTAGCCAAATACATTTAAACTCAGTAAACAATGTATTCCTGACATTTAATCCTAGTAAAAATTCCCTGTCTTAGGTCAGTTAGAATCACCACTTTATTTTAAGAATGTGAAATGTCAGCATAATAGTAGAGAGAATGATTTATTTCAGCTTTCATTTCTTTCATCACATTCCCAGTGGGTCAGAAGTTTACATACACTCAATTAGTATTTGGTAGCATTGCCTTTAAAATTGTTTAACTTGGGTCAAACATTTCGGGTAGCCTTCCACAAGCTTCCCACAATAAGTTGGGTGAATTTTGGCCCATTCCTCCTGACAGAGTCAGGTTTGTAGGCCTCCTTGCTCGCACACGCTTTTTCAGTTCTGCCCACAAATTTTCTATAGGATTGAGGTCAGGGCTTTGTGATGGCCACTCCAATACCTTGACTTTGTTGTCCTTAAGCCATTTTGCCACAACTTTGAAAGTATGGTTGGGGTCATTATCTATTTGGAAGACCCATTTGCGACCAAGCTTTAACTTCCTGACTAATGTCTTGAGATGTTTCTTCAATATATCCACATCATTTTCCTTCCTCATGATGCCATCTATTTTGTGAAGTGCACCAGTCCCTCCTGCAGCAAAGCACCCCCACAGCATGATGCTGCCACCCCCGTGCTTCACGGTTGGGATGGTGTTCTTCGGCTTGCAAGCTACCCCCTTTTTCCTCCAAACATAACAATGGTCTTTATGGCCAAACAGTTCTATTTTTGTTTCATCAGACCAGAGGACATTTCTCCTAAAAGTACGATCTTTGTCCCCATGTGCAGTTGCAAACTGTAGTCTGGCTTTTTTATGGCGGTTTTGGAGCAGTGGCTTCTTCCTTGCTGAGCGTCCTTTCAGGTTATGTTGATATAGGACTCGTTTTACTGTGGATATAGATACTTTTGTACCTGTTTCCTCCAGCATCTTCACACGGTCCTTTGCTGTTGTTCTGGGATTGATTTGCACTTTCCGCACCAAAGTACATTCATCTCTAGGAGACAGAACGCGTCTCTTTCCTGAGCGGTATGACGACTGCGTTGTCCCATGGTGTTTATACTTGCGTACTATTGTTTGTACAGGTGAACGTGGTACCTTCAGGGCATTTGAAAATTGCTCCCAAGGATGAAGCAGACTTGTGGAGGTGTAAAAAAAACAACTACAACTTGGCTGATTTCTTTTGATTTTCCCATGTTGTCAAGCAAAAAGGCACTTAGTTTGAAGGTAGGCCTTGAAATACATCCACAGGTACACCGCCAATTGACTCAAATGATGTCAATTAGCCTATCAGAAGCTTCTAAAGCCATGACATCATTTTCTGGAATTTTCCAAGCTGTTTAAAGGCACAGTCAACTTAGTGTATGTAAACTTCTGACCCACAGGAATTGTGATACAGTGAATTATAAGTAAAATAATCTGTCTGTAAACAATTGTTGGAAAAATTACTTGTGTCATGTACAAAGTAGATGTCCTAACTGACTTGCCAAAACTATAGTTTGTTAACAAGAAATTTGTGGAGTCGTTGAAAAACGAGTTTTAATGACTCCAACCTAAGTGTATGTAAACTTCCGACTTATTTAGTATAGTATAGTTATACAGTCAGTCACATATATATATAGTATAGTTATATACAGTCACGTATATATATAGTATAGTATAGTTATACAGAGTCACGTATATATATATAGTATAGATATTCAGAGTCACAGTCACGTACCTCTTTCTCTGTGTCTTCGTACTCCTTGACTCTCTCCACGGCCACGATGTTGGTTTCCAGATCTGAAGACATCCTCACTAGCCAGGTCAGAGAGGCTGTCAGCTACAGGACACAGAGACAGAGACAGAGAGAGAGAGAAAGACAGAGAGAGAGACAGAGAGAAAGACAGAGAGAGAGAGAGACAAGAGAGAGAGAGAGAGAGAGAGAGAGAGAGAGAGAGACAGAGAAAGAGACAGAGAGACAGAGACAGAGAAAGAGACGGAGAGACAGAGACAGAGACAGAGACACAGAGACAAAGACAGAGAGACAGAGAGAGAGAGAGACAGAGACAGAGACAGAGAGACAGAGAGACAGAGAGGGGCAGAGAGAGAGAGAGAGAGAGAGAGAGAGGGGGCAGAGAGACAGAGAGAGGGGCAGAGAGACAGAGAGAGGGGCAGAGAGACAGAGAGAGGGGCAGAGAGACATAGAGAGGGGCAGAGAGAGGGGCAGAGAGACAGAGAGAGGGGCAGAGAGAGAGAGAGGGGCAGAGAGAGAGAGGGGCAGAGAGACAGAGAGAGGGGCAGAGAGAGAGAGAGGGGCAGAGAGACAGAGAGAGGGGCAGAGAGAGAGAGAGAGAGAGAGGGGCAGAGAGAGAGAGAGAGAGAGGGGCAGAGAGGCAGAGAGAGAGAGAGAGAGAGAGGCAGAGAGAGAGGCGGAGAGAGAATGAGGCAGAGAGGAGAGAGCGAGAGAGAGACAGACAGAGGGATTCAGAGAGAGGGAATTGGAGAGAGACAGCGAGAGAGGGAATTAGAGAGAGCGAGAGAGAGAGAGAGAGAGAGAGAGAGAGACAGAGGAAATTAGAGAGAGACCATTAGAAACTGGCTTGACCACATCA
Source organism: Coregonus clupeaformis (assembly GCF_020615455.1). NCBI lineage: Eukaryota > Metazoa > Chordata > Actinopteri > Salmoniformes > Salmonidae > Coregonus > Coregonus clupeaformis. The sequence continues at coordinate 492,303 of NW_025533548.1, forward strand.
TTAACCCAATGAGTACCACTGCGACGCTGGCGTGATTTGGACGTCTAACCCGTTTTAAACATTGTGTGTTTGAGACTTCTGGGTTGTACCATTGAATTCATCTATTTCTTCTACATTCTTTGGTACAAATCATTAGTCTGTGTGATTAACAGGGGCGGAGCTAGAACGGTGTTTGTGAGACAAGGGCGGATCCTGAAGGGCCGGGTCTTTTTACAAAAACGTCTGTAGAGTCAGAATGGTTTGAGCTACAAACTATTAAAAGCTATCTATGAAAGGCTACACAATAGTCGTTAGAAGGTAAGGGGTTCTTCTACATAGAAGATCATTGAAATCCCAGGACATAGTGTCTATAATAAGCTCAAATAGTTGCTGTCACAAACTCCACACAGTGGTCACTGACTAGTTGGACATTAATTTCCCACTGACCAAACATGTTCTGTACTAACAGCACTCATATAAATTCATTTTGATCAGGTTTTTGCTTTGACGGACCTCATGAATGCAACTGTTTATGTTAAATTGTTTAGTGTTCTACTTGTTGTCCTGAAAAGAAAATGGTAAAACACCTCATTGTGAGGCGAAATATAAGGACTGCAGATAAATGAAAGAGATCAATGAAAAGCCGATTTTTGCTGAGGTCTCGGGACTGACAAGGTTAAACAACCTGGGGGTGAGTTTCCCAAAAACACAAGGTTCATCTTTAACATGAAGATCATTATTCATCCACTGCCTGTGTTCTTGAGGGTAACTGGCTGTGAAACTAAACCAAAGAATGAAGGTAACTCTTCTGTTTTTGTAATGAAACAGAGTCCTAGGGTTCCAGTGTCCGTTCACACAGTCACCCCCTGTCCACACACACACACATAAACGCATTACTGACCTGTAGTGCATATGAGATGGACAGGCCCATGATCCCAGGGCTGAGGCTCTCTCTAGCCATCACAGCAAACAGAGCAGCAAACATTACGATACAGTTCCCTACAAACTCCAGACGCACCGCCAGCCACCTACAACACAGAGAGATATTAGAAACATTACGATACAGTTCCCTACAAACTCCAGACACACCGCCAGCCACCAACAACACAGATTATAAACACATACTGTTTCATGTGAAAGAAAAGGTGGACAGTTGAATGTTAATAATACCTGCTATAAATGTTGACCAGGTCTCATTAGTACGGACATAAAAAAATTTAATAAAAATTATATCTCAAAATGACTTATTGATTTAACCAATAAATGTGTAGGGGTGTGTGTGTGTGTGCATGTGATGGCCACGCTCCTCACCGGTTGGCTACGATGCTGGGGTAGTATGCTTTCTGGTTGTGGTCAACTCGACCATCGCTCTCCCTGATGAAGCGTTCCTGCTCCCCAAAGGCTCTGATGACGCTGGTCCCTAGCAACGTCTCGTTGAAGTGTGTGTAGACCGGGGAACGACTGACTGACTCCAGACGCTTCAACTGACGAGACGACGCCACGTAGAAACGCTGTGGGGAGGGAGGGATGGAATGGAGGGAGGGATGGAATGGAGGGAGGGATGGAATGGAGGGAGGGATGGAATGGAGGGAAGGAGGGATGGAATGGAGGGAGGGAGGGAATGGAGGGAGGGAGGGATGGAATGGAGGGAGGGAGGGAATGGAGGGAGGGAGGGATGGAATGGAGGGAGGGATGGAATGGAGGGAGGGATGGAATGGAGGGAGGGAGGGATGGAATGGAGGGAGGGAGGGAATGGAGGGAGGGATGGAATGGAGGGAGGGATGGAATGGAGGGAAGGAGGGATGGAATGGAGGGAGGGAGGGAATGGAGGGAGGGAGGGATGGAATGGAGGGAGGGAGGGAATGGAGGGAGGGAGGGATGAAATGGAGGGAGGGATGGAATGGAGGGAGGGATGGAATGGAATGGAGGGAGGGAGGGATGGAATGGAGGGAGGGAGGGAATGGAGGGAGGGATGGAATGGAGGGAGGGAGGGAATGGAGGGAGGGATATAAAAGCACAGTGAGTAGGAAAACAGGGAAAGTGGTATGCATCTCTCCCTCTCTCTCCCTCCCTCTCTCTCTCTCTCTCTCCCTACCTCCCTCCCCCCTCAGCGACCAACCTGGACAAAGAAGTAGAGTATTCCCAGGGGAGGTATGATAATAGCCACCAGCGGAGTAGCGATCAGTATAACCACACAGGATCCTACTACGTTGAACATGGAGCCCATGAACATCTTAATGATACTGGGGAGAGAGAAGAGAGAAGGATATAGTTCTATAAAGCAGCATTACATGGTATCAATAGCAGCTGACATATTTCATAATAATAATTTAAAGATATTCAGTAAAAACCTTGGGATGACAGAGTCGATGGTGTCTGTCTCCTTAGCGAAGCGGTTCACCAGGTTACCGCTGGGGGTGCGCTCGAAGAAGGACATGGGGGAGCGCAGTACGTTGTACAGCATGGACTGGTGGAGGTAGCGTGAAGCCAATATACCACCCATAGAGACAGAGATGGAGTAGCAGAACACAGCTATGCCTGAGAGAGAGAGGGGAGAGAGGAGGGAGGGGAGGGGGGGAGAGAGGAGGAGGAGAAGGAGGGGAGAGAGGAGGGGAGGGGTGGAGAGAGGAGGGGAGGGAGAGAGGAGGGGAGGGGGGAGAGAGGAGGAGGAGAGGGGGAGGGGGGAGAGAGGAGGAGGAGAGGGGGAGGGGGGAGAGAGGAGGGGGGAGAGAGGAGGGGAGTGAGAGAGGAGGGGAGTGAGAGAGGAGGGGAGGGAGAGGGAAGGAGAGAGGAATGGAGAGACAGTTGTACATAAAGACTCTTGTAGACAGAACAAGATACCACCCATAGAGACAGCGATTAACACACACGCACGTCCTTACCCTGTGAGACCCCCAGAGCTCCGTACACCCCCAGTCTCATCTCTCTGTTGGGCTGGGTTCCGTTGATGACTGGGTCGTCAGTCCACAGACTGAGCCAGTAGTTAGAGAAGAGAGAGGCGAAGTGGTGACTGAAGAACAGGAAGATACTGATACAGGACAACACTACACCTATAGCCTTCATATACTCCCAGAATACTGACAACTTCACCTAGAGGAGAGAGAGAGAGGGGGAGAGAGAGAGAGAGGGGGAGAGAGAGAGGGAGGGGGAGAGAGAGAGCGAGAGGGAGGGAGGGGGGTCGAGAGAGAGGGAGGGAGGGGGGGAGAGAGAGAGAGAGTGAGGGGGGAGAGAGAGGGAGGGGGGAGCGAGAGAGAGAGAGGGAGGGGGGAGAGAGAGAGAGAGAGGGAGGGGGGAGAGAGAGAGAGGTATGGGGGAGAGATAGAGAGAGAGAGGGAGGGGAAGAGAGAGAGAGAGAGAGAGAGAGAGAGAGAGAGAGAGGGAGAGCGGGAGGGGGGAGGGAGAGAGAGAGCGAGGTGGGGAGAGAGAGAGAGGGGGAGAGGGAGAGAGAGAGGGAGGGGGAGAGAGAGGGGGAGAGAGAGAGAGAGAGAGAGGGAGGGGGGAGAGAGAGAGAGGGAGGGTGGAGAGAGGGAGGGGGAGAGAGAGAGGGAGGGGGAGAGAGAGAAAGAGAGAGAGAGAGAGAGAGAGAGAGAGAGAGAAAGAGAGGGGGGGGGATAATTAGGGGAGAGGGAGAGACATTCTAGGTTCAATGTAAGAGATGGACAGTTGCTATGAGGCAATAGGGTGTCAATTAAGATCACACAAACACACACACACACACACACACACACACACACACAGTCTCTTACCCGTCCGGTGTTGGCCTTGTCAGCCTCAGTGATTCTCCCCACCTCAGCGTTCTTGGCCTTCTTCCCCAGGACCTCTCCTTCTGTCCTCAATGCTGATGTACTGGTATGGTTCTGACTGGAGACACAGAGAGAGAGATAGGGTTGTAGTGGTATGGTTCTGACTGGAGACACAGAGAGAGAGATAGGGTTGTAGTGGTATGGTTCTGACTGGAGACACAGAGAGAGAGATAGGGTTGTAGTGGTATGGTTCTGACTGGAGACACAGAGAGAGAGATAGGGTTGTAGTGGTATGGTTCTGACTGGAGACACAGAGAGAGAGATAGGGTTGTAGTGGTATGGTTCTGACTGGAGACACAGAGAGAGAGATAGGTTTGTAGTGGTATGGTTCTGACTGGAGACACAGAGAGAGAGATAGGGTTGTAGTGGTATGGTTCTGACTGGAGACACAGAGAGAGAGATAGGGTTGTAGTGGTATGGTTCTGACTGGAGACACAGAGATAGGGTTAGACGAGCTAAGCTAGAGACTATGGTAGGAATTAAATCCAACACATTAACGACCTGCACACAGCCATAGACTTTTAGATGCAATTTCGTCGACATTTGTAGAGTTCAGCGTTAGCTGTAAGCCAGGGATTTCAGCAGAGTGGAGTGTCTACTCACCCAATAACAGCAGCAGGAAGTCCATTCTCCAGTCCTTTCTTTGGTGCAGAGTCTAGACATACCAAAGAAGAGACACGTGGTCAGACATTCCACTGATAACAGGGTGCACAACACACACTCACATACTCTAGACACTCACACACACACACAGCTAGAATAACCATAGCAGCAGCACCACCACACGAAGCAGGGTCAGCACAGCTCCAGGGAACACCTGCCCCTCAGCACTGGTCTCAGGTCAGATCACCATGCCCCAATCATAACCTTAACTATTAGGAATAGAAACTAAGGCTTGGGCGGTATGCAGATTTTCATACCGTCATACCATTTCTGTACCATACTGGGGTATACGGTATTACTGAATGTGCACTCAAGGGGCGCTATTACTAAAAATATATATTTAAAAAATTAAAAAATTGGGACGCACAAAACTATTTAGGAAACAGGGATCTTGATTGAATGTCTCTGCTGTAACCAAGAAGCTTGATCTTGACATTTAGCCATTTAGCTAGCAAGTTAGCAAACCAAAATGCATAGCTGGATATCATTTATTTGACACATCTTAGATTTCTTACAGTTATACTGAACTTCTAGTTAGTTATAAGTAGTGGCGTACCACACATCTCTGCAGCCCCCACCAGGAAAATCATACCGTCGGTTTTCTAAATCCCTCAGTATATGGTTTATCTCCCAAGCCTACTAAGGATGTGTCCCAAATGCAGTGCTTAGGGGTGAATACATGTTCTAATGATACCAACCAGGGTATCCATCTAGTATCACTGATATCATGTTCTAATGATACCAACCAGGGTATCCATCTAGTATCACTGATATCATGTTCTAATGATACCAACCAGGGTATCCATCTAGTATCACTGATATCATGTTCTAATGATACCCGAGAGAGAAACTCTTGTCACAACTAAAAGTTTTTACATACATCACCTGTGCTCATGTGATTAAAAAGTGCTTTCTATGTCATCAAAGAACAAGTGCTCACTTTCTTCAAACCCTTGACAAGATGCTGTATAACTCAAATAGTTACTATTTCATGCATTGTAAACCCATTCAAATGTATCAGAACATTTCCCCCGAACTGTGAAATTGTGTCAACGACAGCCCTAAAACCACTGCAGGGGAGCACAAACCTCAAGCAGTCCCTTCCCCATCACACTCAGACCCCAGGATTCAGCCCCAAAACTGAGCAAAGTGTCAGGTTTTAGAGCCAGGTTGAAAACAACTAACTGAGCAAAGTGTCAGGTTTTAGAACCAGGTTGACAACAACTAACTAAACAAAGTGTCAGGTTTTAGAGCCAGGTTGAAAACAACTAACTAACAAAGTGTCAGGTTTTAGAGCCAGGTTGAAAACAACTAACTAACAAAGTGTCAGGTTTTAGAGCCAGGTTGAAAACAACTAACTAAACAAAGTGTCAGGTTTTAGAGCCAGGTTGAAAACAACTAACTAAACAAAGTGTCAGGTTTTAGAGCCAGGTTGAAAACAACTAACTAAACAAAGTGTCAGGTTTTAGAGCCAGGTTGAAAACAACTAACTAAACAAAGTGTCAGGTTTTAGAGCCAGGTTGAAAACAACTAACTAAACAAAGTGTCAGGTTTTAGAGCCAGGTTGAAAACAACTAACTAACAAAGTGTCAGGTTTTAGAGCCAGGTTGAAAACAACTAACTAACAAAGTGTCAGGTTTTAGAGCCAGGTTGAAAACAACTAACTAAACAAAGTGTCAGGTTTTAGAGCCAGGTTCAAAACAACTAACTAAACAAAGTGTCAGGTTTTAGAGCCAGGTTGAAAACAACTAACTAAACAAAGAGTCAGGTTTTAGAACCAGGTTGAAAACAACTAATTAACAAAGTGTCAGGTTTTAGAGCCAGGTTGAAAACAACTAACTAACAAAGTGTCAGGTTTTAGAGCCAGGTTGAAAACAACTAACTAAACAAAGTGTCAGGTTTTAGAACCAGGTTGAAAACAACTAACTAACAAAGTGTCAGGTTTTAGAGCCAGGTTGAAAACAACTAACTAAACAAAGTGTCAGGTTTTAGAGCTAGGTTGAAAACAACTAACTAAACAAAGTGTCAGGTTTTAGAACCAGGTTGAAAACAACTAACTAAACAAAGTGTCAGGTTTTAGAACCAGGTTGAAAACAACTAACTAAACAAAGTGTCAGGTTTTAGAACCAGGTTGAAAACAACTAACTAAACAAAGTGTCAGGTTTTAGAAAACAACATGGACCAGGAGTACCTCTGTTTCTCTGAGTGTAGTGTAGCTGACATGCAAACACATGCATGAGCCAGGCTGTCTGTGTGTCCTTACTGCAGTTCCATCTTTACATGGCCTACCACCCTTGTCTCATACCCTCAGATCAGAGTGACATCATACCCTCAGATCAGAGTGACCTCATACCCTCAGATCAGAGTGACCTCATACCCTCAGACCAAGAGTGACTGAATCTGAAATCAGAGATGGTGGAATTCCACCCACCCAACGTAACCAATCCTTTCAGGTCAAGCCAAACAAGTTTTTTTATCACCACACCAGCCCAGTAGCCTGACCCCATCCTGACCCCTGTGCTCTCCTAACAGATCAGGATGGTGGAACAAAGCTACCAGTCCAGATCAGTAGTGTTTCTTAAGGGAAAGCGGGAGGAGACAAGGAGAGGTAGCCTGGCTGTGTCCTAACTAAACCAAGGCTGTGTCCTAACTAAACCAAGGCTGTGTCCTAACTAAACCAAGGCTGTGTCCTAACTAAACCAAGGCTGTGTCCTAACTAAACCAAGGCTGTGTCCTAACTGGCACTCTATTCCCTATACAGGGCTCATATGGCTCCGGTCAAAAGTAGTACACTACGTAGTGAATATGGTGCCATTTGGGACGCAGCCCAAGTCTCCTAGGGGACAGACAACCAGTCAAACCTTCAGTATCCTCTTCCTCCTCCCTCCCCTCTTCTGAATGGCAGACAAGACAAAACAGGGGGATGAAAGAAAGAGAGAGAGAGAGATGGAGACACAAACGTAAAAATACATCAAATAAAAACACAATGGTGAAAGGCAGGGTTGGGGAGTAACTGATTACATGTAATAAATTAAATGTAACCTGATCAGTTACGTTACCAGCAAGAATATTGTAATCAGATTACAGATATTTTTAAAAAGTAGATGCTTACTTATTGGATTACTATTACATTCAGAAATGATGTTTGTGAAAGAATACATTATGGCACCTTTCTGTTTTCTCAATGACATTCAATTCAGCTTTGAAAAAAGGAGCAAGTTTAAGTTTGTTCCACCTGAGAGTCTGACCACCAATCAGAGACCTCTATGATGACACACCAAATGATGACCACCAATCAGAGACCTCTATGATAACACACCAAATGATGACCACCAATCAGAGACCACTATGATGACACACCAAATGATGACCACCAATCAGAGACCTCTATGATGACACACCAAATGTGTTTGATGGATCCTTTTTGTCTTCTTAAGGGGGATGTAATCCAAAAGTAATCCAAAAGTAATGAGATTACGTTACTGAGTTTGGGCAATCCAAAAATTAAATTACTGACAAAAATGTTGGACAGGCAACTAGTAATTGTAACCTACCCAACCCTGGTGAAAGGAGAGAAATAATATATATATATAATACGACTACTTTAAAACGCTGAACACACAACAAGCAGGAGAGATGTAATATGATTGGTTTAAAACACTGGACACACAACAAGCAGGGGAGATGTAATATGATTGGTTTAAAACGCTGAACACACAACAACCAGGGGAGATGTAATATGATTGGTTTAAAACGCTGAACACACAACAAGCAGGAGAGATGTAATATGATTGGTTTAAAACACTGGACACACAACAAGCAGGGGAGATGTAATATGATTGGTTTAAAACGCTGAACACACAACAACCAGGGGAGATGTAATATGATTGGTTTAAAACGCTGAACACACAACAAGCAGGAGAGATGTAATATGATTGGTTTAAAACACTGGACACACAACAAGCAGAGGAGATGTAATATGATTGGTTTAAAACGCTGAACACACAACAAGCAGGGGAGATGTAATATGATTGGTTTAAAACACTGGACACACAACAAGCAGAGGAGATGTAATATGATTGGTTTAAAACGCTGAACACACAACAAGCAGGGGAGATGTAATATGATTGGTTTAAAATGCTAAACACAGAACAAGCAGGGGAGATATAATACGACTGACTAGTTTAAAACGCTGAACACAACAAGCAGGGGAGATGTAATACGACTAGGTTAAAACGCTGAACACACAACAACCAGGGGAGATGTAATATGATTGGTTTAAAACACTGGACACACAACAAGCAGGGGAGATGTAATATGATTGGTTTAAAACGCTGAACACAGAACAAGCAGGGGAGATGTAATACGACTAGGTTAAAACGCTGAACACACAACAAGCAGGGGAGATTTAATATGATTGGTTTAAAACGCTGAACACACAACAAGCAGGGGAGATTTAATATGATTGGTTTAAAACACTGGACACACAACAAGCAGGGGAGATGTAATATGATTGGTTTAAAACGCTGAACACACAACAAGCAGGGGAGATATAATACGACTGACTAGTTTAAAACGCTGAACACAACAAGCAGGGGAGCTGGTGGTGATGTGGTTGTGTTAAACTGGTATGGAGGGGAGGGACTTGCTCTTGGTGATGAACTGGAACAATGGAATCAAATGTTTTCCAAATAGAGATGAAACAGAGATGATGACATGAAGAATGGTGACAATGACTATAGTGATAGTGGTTATACTGTAGAGATGTAGCTAGCTGATGATGATGATGATATATGTCACCTGATTCGTCATCTTCCTGCTCTTTGTTTGCATACGTCCTGAGAAACTCAGCGAAGGCCCCGTCACGTGCCATCAGCTCCAGGTAGGAGCCCATCTCAGTGATCTCTCCCTCCACCATCACCAGGATCAGATCTGCCTGGGGCAGGAAGCTCAGACCGTGGGTCACCAGGACACGAGTCTACGAAGACAGAGACGCACACACAGAGGGTCAGATTTAAATAGAACGGAGGAACCGCTGCCTCCAGGGGTTTTACAACACTACTACTAATAATGCTGGTACAATTACCGTATAACGGTGTAACCGACGGTTACGGATGAAGACCGTCATAAATATAAAATAACCGTCACTTTTTAAAAATATATTTATATACAGTATATATACTGAGTGTACAAAACATTAAGAACGCCTTCCTAATATTGAATCCCCGAGCTGACAAGGTAAAAATCTGTAGTTCTGCCCCTGAGCAAGGCAGTTAACCCACTGTTCCCCGGGCGCCAAAGACGTGGATGTCGATTAAGGCAGCCCTCCGCACCTCTCTGATTCAGAGGGGTTGGGTTAAACGCGGAAGACACATTTCAGTTGAATGCATTCAGTTGTACAACTGTCTAGATATCCCCTTTGCCTTTCCCCATTTACTTAAATCTCTTGTCTTGTCCATTCACCCTCTGAATGGCACACATACACAATCCATGTCTCAATTGTCTCAAGGCTTAAAAATCCTTCTTTAACCTGTCTCCTCCCCTTCATCTACACTCATTGAAGTGGATTTAACAGGTGACATCAATAAGGGATCATAGCTTTCACCTGGATTCACCTGGTCAGTCTATGTCATGGAAAGAGCAGGTGTTCATAATGTTTTGGAAACTCAGTGTATATACTGTATATTTTGAATTAACAGCTGACTGGAGACTGGACCGCATGGTATTTGTGCGGTTGAGTCCGTTTCAAAGATGGTGGATGAATTAAGATAGTTCACTTAGGCCGTTTACCATTTAAATAAAAAAGTCAGTTACGGTCTGCTTAAGAGGTGGTTCTCCTATAGAAATCAATGGTCTGCTTAAGAGGTGGTTCTCCTATAGAAATCAATGGTCTGCTTAAGAGGTGGTTCTCCTATAGAAATCAATGGTCTGCTTAAGAGGTGATTCTCCTATAGACATCAATGGTCTGCTTAAGAGGTGATTCTCCTATAGACATCAATGCAATAGCAGCTGAGTCTGGTCTGCTTAGTTAATTGCCTGTATAATATGAACCAGATAACAGCTGGGTCTGGTCTGCTTAGTCCAGGGGTGTCAAACTTACGGCCCGCGGGCCGGATCAGGGAAAGCTGTATGTTTGGTGTGTTCAGAGCATGTTGCAGTGCTGAAAGAATATAACCTTCGTCGCCACTATGTGAGTCTTCATGCCGACAAATATGACAACTTTCAAGGACAGCGGAGATGAGAGAAGGTGAATGAACTGTTGGCGGGTCTGAAGAAACAGCAGTCTGTGTTTACTCACAGCCGAGACATCAGTGACGCTGCAGTGAAAGCTAGCTACCTCATTGCTAATGAAATCGCAGTGGCTTCAAAACCATTTAGTGAGGGTGAATTTGTAAAAACATGCATGATGAAGGCATCGGAGATTGTGTGCCCTGAAAAGCGGCAGGCTTTTGCAAATATCAGCCTGACAAGAAACACAGTTGCAGACAGGATTTCCGATCTTTCAGTGGATTTGGACAGCCAGTTGAAGCAAAAAGTAAAGTCATTTATTGCGTTTTCGGTTGCAATTGATGAAAGCACGGACATTACAGATGTTGCACAACTGGCCATTTTTTCATCCGCGGAGTTGATGACACATTGACCGTCACCGAGGAGTTCGTGGAGTTGGTGCCGATGACAGATACAACGACAGCAGCTGATATTTTTACCGCACTCGTCGGGCGCGCTGGACAGGGTCGGAGTGGACTGGTCCCGCGCTGTCAGCCTGGCTACAGATGGTGCGCCCTCAATGATCGGGAAAAAAGCAGGTGTTGTGACAAAGTTCAGAGAGAAAGTGCAATCTGCAAATGGAGGACGTGATTTTTGACTTTTCACTGTATTTTGCACCAGGAGGCTTTGTGTTGCAAGTCATTAAAGATGGATAACGTCATGAAGGTGGTCATCCAAACTGTTAATTTCATCCGATCCAGAAGCCTGAATCACCGTCAGTTTGACAGCCTTCTCAGAGAGAAAGACCACATCTATGGCCTGCCATACCACACTGAGGTAAGATGGTTAAGCCGAGGTGCTGTGCTGAGGCGTTTCTTTGATTTACGAGAAGAAATTGAACAGTTCATGGAAGAAAAGGGCAAACCAGTGTTAGAATTTCATTCCGCAGAATGGATGCCGGACCTTGCATTTATGGTGGATGTTACAGAGCACCTGAATAACTTGAACAAACAGCTGCAAGGGCGCAACAAAGTTGTCACGCAGTATTATGACAGCATACGTTCTTTCAAGTTGAAGCTGTCATTGTGGGAGACGCAACTTGCCGGTGGTGATGCAGCTCACTTCCCCTGTCTGAAAAATGTGTGCGCGACCCAACATGTGGCAGACATGAAGCGGTTCAAAGATAAATAACTGGACTGTTACGGGAGTTTGAGCAACGCTTTCAGATTTATGTTTATATGTTTTTATGTTGATGTGCTATTGTTTTTAATTGATTTTATTTTATTTGTATATTTAACCTATTCTTGACTCTGTGGTTCTTGCACTTGTTTGGGGAACAGGATTTCATTATTTTTATCTACATTTCTGCCTGAGAAATGACACCCTGATATAGTTCTGTGATCTGTGAAACAGTTCTGTTAATCACTGAGGCATTGTGTGTTTGTGTGTTCTTTTTCTTTAGAATTTTCAAATAAACTTGACGTGTTTTATGATTAATAGTGATGTTGTGCTTGTACTATTTTGGACACACTGTCCTCAGGCTCTAGCTTTATGTTGTATGTTGATCGTATTAAAACAAAGAAAACAATCTGAAGTTGTTGTTTTTAAGTTATATATACCATGATTTTTCCGGTCCGGCCCACTTGGGAATAGATTTTCCTCCATGTGGCCCCTGAGCTAAAATGAGTTTGACACCCCTGGCTTAGTCCATTGACTGTAGATTAACCAGATAACAGCTGGGTCTGGTCTGCTTAGTTCATTGACTGTAGATGAACCAGATATCAGCTGGGTCTGGTCTGCTTAGTTCATTGACTGTAGATGAACCAGATAACAGCTGGGTCTTGTCTGCTTAGTCCATTGACTGTAGATGAACCAGATAACAGCTGGGTCTGGTCTGCTTAGTTAATTGACTGTAGATTAACCAGATAACAGCTGGGTCTGGTCTGCTTAATTCATTGACTGTAGATGAACCAGATAACAGCTGGGTCTGGTCTGCTTAGTCCATTGACTGTAGATGAACCAGATAACAGCTGGGTCTGGTCTGCTTAGTTCATTGACTGTAGATGAACCAGATAACAGCTGGGTCTGATCTGCTTAGTTCATTGACTGTAGATGAACCAGATAACAGCTGGGTCTTGTCTGCTTAGTCCATTGACTGTAGATGAACCAGATAACAGCTGGGTCTGGTCTGCTTAGTTAATTGACTGTAGATGAACCAGATAACAGCTGGGTCTGGTCTGCTTAGTTCATTGACTGTAGATGAACCAGATAACAGCTGGGTCTGGTCTGCTTAGTTCATTGACTGTAGATGAACCAGATAACAGCTAGGTCTGGTCTGCTTAGTTCATTGACAGTAATGCAACCAGATAACAGCTGGGTCTTGTCTGCTTAGTCCATTGACTGTAGATGAACCAGATAACAGCTGGGTCTGGTCTGCTTAGTTCATTGACTGTAGATGAACCAGATAACAGCTGGGTCTGGTCTGCTTAGTTCATTGACAGTAATGCAACCAGATAACAGCTGGGTCTGGTCTGCTTAGTTCATTGACAGTAATGCAACCAGATAACAGTGTGTTGTGTCTCGCTTCGTCTTCCGTCCCTGTCTGTTTCTGCCGTAACATGGACTCTTAACAACGTGATGAAACGTTGTTGCTCCTTGCTGAAATGGTCATGTCTAGATGGCATACAGCTTTTGTAAAATGTTAGCTAACCCTAACCCTTTTCCTAACCTTAACCTAATTATCCTAGCCTGCTGTGTAAGTTATCCTAACCTACAATGAAAAGTTTTTATTTTATTATAGGAGATGTTTTTAGTTTTTTTGCCATTCGAACGGTTATTACGGTGACCGTGGCATTTGGCTGACCAATTACCATCATCCAAAATTCGATGACAGTCACTGTCCTAACGACTAGACCAGCCCCCAGCAAGGATGCCCCATGTCTAAACACACACGCACACTCACTCACACACACAAACACACTGTAAACCAAATCCACATTTATCACACACACCAAAACACACCCCTCTTATAAACCCTGACCTCTGTTTTGGGGTTACGACCTCTTACCCTGTCCTTCAGGACGCCCTGGGGCCCGACAACCTTCTCGAAGATGTGCTTGCCCACGTGGGCGTCGACCGCCGACAGAGGATCGTCCAATAGATAGACAGCACAGTCGCAGTAGACCGCCCTGGCCAGACTGACCCTCTGCTTCTGACCCCCTGACAGGTTCACACCCTGGGGAGGAAGGGGAGGAAACACGCCTGTGTTAAAATACAACCATCAATACTGCCAGACATGGCTTCTCTAATCACTACCTATACAGCCGGATATATTATCTGAAGGCACACAGGGTTGTCTAATCACTACCTATACAGCAGGATATATTATCTCAAGGCACACAGGGTTGTCTAATCACTACCTATACAGCCGGATATATTATCTGAAGGCACACAGGGTTGTCTAATCACTACCTATACAGCAGGATATATTATCTCAAGGCACACAGGGTTGTCTAATCACTACCTATACAGCCGGATATATTATCTGAAGGCACACAGGGTTGTCTAATCACTACCTATACAGCGGGATATATTATCTCAAGGCACACAGGGTTGTCTAATCACTACCTATACAGCAGGATATATTATCTTAAGGCTCACAGGGTTGTCTAATCACTACCTATACAGCGGGATATATTATCTCAAGGCACACAGGGTTGTCTAATCACTACCTATACAGCAGGATATATTATCTTAAGGCTCACAGGGTTGTCTAATCACTACCTATACAGCAGGATATATTATCTCAAGGCTAGACATGGGGTTCAAACCAACAACCTGGGTCCTTCACTGAGCCTACAAGTGGGTCCCACCTTTCACAAAACCAGTGACCATGGCCACACTAGCAGTCCCCACCTTCTCCCTGATCTAACTCTAACCCCCACTAGACCCCCTCCTGTCCCCACCTTCTCCCTGATCTAACTCTAACCCCCACTAGACCCCCTCCTGTCCCCACCTTCTCCCTGATCTAACTCTAACCCCCACTAGACCCCCTCCTGTCCCCACCTTCTCCCTGATCTAACTCTAACCCCCACTAGACCCCTCCTGTCCCCACCTTCTCCCTGATCTAACCCTAACCCCCACCAGACCCCCTCCTTTCCCCACCATCTCCCTGATCTAACCCTAACCCCCACCAGACCCCCTCCTGTCCTCACCTTCTCCCTGATCTAACCCTAACCCCAACCAGACCCCCTCCTGTCCCCACCTTCTCCCTGATCTAACCCTAACCCCCACCAGACCCCCTCCTGTCCCCACCTTCTCCCTGATCTAACCCTAACGCCAACCCCCATTAGACCCCCTCCTGTCCCCACCTTCTTCCTGATCTAACCCCAATCAGACCCCCTCCTGTCCTCACCTTCTCCCTGATCTAACCCTAACCCCCACCAGACCCCCTCCTGTCCTCACCTTCTCCCTGATCTAACCCTAACCCCCACCAGACCCCCTCCTGTCCCCACCTTCTCCTTGATCTGACCCTAACCCCCACCAGACCCCCTCCTGTCCCCACCTTCTCCCCGATCTCAGTGCCATCTCCAGCAGGCAGGATCTCCAGGTCTGGCAGCAGGGCGCAGGCCTCCACCACTCTGTGGTACCAGCTCTCCTTCCTCTCCTGACCAAACACTATGTTGTCTTTCAGTGTGGCATTCTGGATCCACGCCTGCTGTGGTACATAGGCCACAGAACCCTGGATGGGGGGATGGGGGGAAGAGAGAGAGAGAGAGAGAGAGAGAGAGAGAGTGAGAGAGAGAGAGAGAGAGAGAGAGGAGGGGTAGAGAGAGAGAGAGAGAGAGAGAGAGAGAGAGAGAGAGAGAGAGAGAGTGTGCGGTTAAAATTGGCAAAAAACACACACATTTCTTTCCACAGGGTTGTGGGGTGAGACAGGGATGCAGTTTAAGCCCCACCCTCTTCAACATATATATCAACGAATTGGTGATGGCACTAGAACAGTCTGCAGCACCCGGCCTCACCCTACTAGAATCTGTTGTAAAATGTCTACTGTTTGCTGATGATCTGGTGCTTCAGACGGCTTACAGCAGCACCCATCTTCTGCCAGACCTGGGCCCTGACAGTAAATCTCAGTAAGACAAAAATAATGGGAGAGGTGGGGGGGGAAATACTTTTTGACTTTGACTTTTTGTCTTCATTAAAACCTCACCCCACCCCCTAAAATAAAATAAACAAATTACCAATATCCCCTGTACTGCATACTCACCTTTTCCTCTACCCCACGATACAAAAACAACACCACACATCACAATAACCCAAACCTCACCACCTCTACAACCGTATATCCAGACCATCTTCCCCAGCTATACAGACAGCCCCCCCAACACACCATATCTCTTGAAACATCTCCACACTTTTTATCATTTTATAAAACTCAAATTCCACCCTAAGGCGCGCAGAGACCATCCCATTAAATAATAGTAAAGGGTCTGTTATCCCTCCACCTTTGACCCTGTTCCTCCTTGTTATCCAAATAGCTAACTTTGACTGAGCAAACAGAAAATTCAACAACACACATTTTTCCTTTTCCTTATTTGAATACCTGTACCCCATTATAAACATCCCGACAGTAAAACCCACCCCCAACCTCTCACACAGACATTCCAACTGAGACATTAAAGGCATTAACCTGGCGCACACAGAAAACACATGAATCCCAGTTTCACTCATGACACAGAAAGGACACCCCTGTCTGACTCCCGGTTCAACCCGTGCTAACCAGCTGTTAGTGGCCAGGGCTCCATGTAAAACCCTCCACTGGAGGTCCCCTGACCTCTTTGGTACTGGGAGTTTGTACAGCCCCCTCCATCTAAAACCCACCATACTCTCCGCCCCACATGCCCCCTGCCACTGATGTGCCTTCACTCCTGTTAGGCTCCTAATGTTCCTTACCTTAATACAGAGGTTGTAGAGGGCTTTACCTCCCACCCCCTCAAACTCCCCCAGGCTCGGAGTGTTAAAATCTAAAAAGTCCTCCAGACCCCCTTGCCAGTCATTTACATTTACATTTTAGTCATTTAGCAGACGCTCTTATCCAGAGCGACTTACAGTTAGTGAAGACCTTTTTTTTGGGGGGGGCTGCTCAAACACCCCCCTTACCGGCTCAGACAGTGCCTCCTAGACTTCCCCCAGGAATCTCTCCAGCAGCCTAAGAGATGTTAGTCCTGTTTGTTTTGCTAGGACTTCTGGGGTTTTCCATCCATCCTCTCCCAGCAGTCGCAGGTCACCCAGCCTTAGTAATCCCGCTGCCATCAGTCGCCTCTTCAGGGTGGCTGACTGAACCGATCTCAAAAGGATGACTGGGTTGTGGAAGATAGGCTCCTCCCACACCCACAGCCCAGGCTCCACACCCACTTCTCGTGTGGGCCTTAGTAGTTGCCAGGCCCTCAGCACCACAGAGTAAAAATCAGAGAGTCCTGCTGTACTCAGCCCCTCCAGCCTCATGAGGAATAGCTGCCGGTCCAACCCTAATCCGCCAGCTCTCTTCAGCAGCGCGCATGCAGGATCCCTCCATCCGACATCAGTATGGTACAGCAGTCTCTGTGCCGCCTTTAGTCGGAATGCAGCCACCCTGCTCTCCAGTTCCACCAGGCCCTGTCCTCCTTCATTTACGGACATATACAACACTGCCGCCCTCAGCCAGTGATGGCCCGACCATAAAAAATCCACCAGCTTGCGTTGCAGGTCTGCGAGCAGACCGGCGGGGGGGTTGAGGACAGCCAGTTTATGCCACAGAGAAGATGCCACCAGGTTGTTGATTATCAGCACCCTCCCTCTATATGACACTTGGGACAGGAGCCACCTCTACCTGGCCAGTCTTGACACCACTGCCTGTGACAGCCCCTCCCAGTTCTTCCTGACCCACCTCTCTGAGCCCAGGTACACCCCCAATATTTTAAGCCCTTCACAACCCCACTGCAACCCCCCTGGAAGCAGAGGGGCCCTATCCCCTCATGCCCCACATAACAGAGCTTTGCTCTTTCCCCAGTTTACCTTAGCTGACGAAGCTCCCTCGTACACCAGACTATTCTCTAGTGCCTGCATATCCTGACCATCCCTGACCATCACAGAAACGTCATCTGCATACGCTGACACTGCTATGCCTGTCCAGCACACTCCCTGCAGTCTCCTGCGTAGCAGGCCCAAAAAAGGCTCAATGGCTAGTGTATATAACTGCCCTGATAGAGGGCATCCTTGTCTAATGCCCCGCCTCACCCAGACTGGCCTACTGAGCCCCCCTCCCACCTTAACCATACATGATGCCCCAGCATACATCTTCACATAGGCCAAAAACCTTTCCCCAAACCCAAACATCACATTAAACAGATACTCATGGTCCACTCTATCAAAAGCCTTCTCTTGATCTAAAGAGACCAGACCAAAGTTCACATTAGAACTTCTTGACAAGTCCAACATGTCCCTGATTAAGAACAAGTTGTCCGTGATTAAGCGTCCTGGTACGCAATATGTCTGGTCATTGTGTACTATAGAGTCCAGATGGGACTTTAGTCTGTTAGCGAGGACCTTGGCAAATATCTTGTAGTCCGCACAGAGCAATGCCACAGGCCTCCAGTTCTTAAGTTCACACAAGTCCCCTTTTTTGGGCAGGAGAGTCAGAGCCACCTGCCGGCAGCTCATCGGCAACTCTCCTACCCCGACGCATTCACGCAACACGCAAAAGAAGTCCAGTCCAATTATTCCCCAGAATTTTTTATAAAACTCCACTGGGAGTCCATCGACCCCCCGTGCACGGCCGGGGGACATCTGGGTTACGGCCTCTGCAAGTTCATGGGACAATAGGGGAATGTCCATTTCATCCCTCTGTACCAGAGAGAGCTTAGGGAGTTCAGCAAACAAAACCTGAGCACACATAGGATCACACAGTTCTGCCTTATACAATTCAGTATAAAACTCCACAGTCCGCTCCCGCATCTCCACCACCACAGAGGTCACCCGCCCATCCGAAAGCCGTAGACAATGCATACCCTTGGCTTCACCGCTCTGTCTTTCCAAACCAAAGAAGAAGGAGCTGGGAGCATCCATCTCCTTGAGCATGGAGAACCTAGCTCTTACAAGTGCTCCCTTTGTTTTAACCTGGAAAAAACTGCCCAGGTCCCTACGTAGTTCAGCTAGATTAGCCTGGAGGCCTACATTGCCTTGCCCCACCAGCTCTACCTCCATCTCACTAATACTACGCTCGAGTTCCCCCAATACTCTCCTAGCCTCTGAGGATGAGAGAGCTGTATACTGTTGGCAGAAAAGCCGAATTTGGACTTTTCCCACATCCCACCATTGACTCAGAGACTCATACTCCTCTCTTCGCTGCCCCCACCTTTCCCAAAAAGTCTGGAAACCTGAGCAAAAAGTGGCATCTTGTAAGAGCTTTACATTAAACTTCCAATAGGATACCTGCCGAGGCCCTGGTGAAATAGACAGCCGAGCCATGGTTATGTGATGATCCGAAAAACCCACTGGGAGAATGGTAGCGTCCAACAGCCTATTGCTCTGATTCCTGGACATGTACAATCGATCAAGCCGGGCTGCACTCACCCTAGCCCCAAAGACCTTCACCCATGTACAGTGAGGAAAAAAAGTATTTGATCCCCTGCTGATTTTGTACGTTTGCCCACTGACAAAGACATGATCAGTCTATAATTTTAATGGTAGGTTTATTTGAACAGTGAGAGACAGAATAACAACAAAAAAATCCAGAAAAACGCATGTCAAAAATGTTATAAATTGATTTGCATTTTAATGAGGGAAATAAGTATTTGACCCCTCTGCAAAACATGACTTAGTACTTGGTGGCAAAACCCTTGTTGGCAATCAGAGGTCAGATCTTTCTTATAGTTGGCCACCAGGTTTGCACACATCGCAGGAGGGATTTTGTCCCACTCCTCTTTGCAGATCTTCTCCAAGTCATTAAGGTTTCGAGCGTGATGTTTGGGAACTCGAACCTTCAGCTCTTCAGAAGGGCCTGTATATATGCTTTCTTGAGCAGGGGGACCTTGCGGGCGCTGCAGGATTTCAGTCCTTCACGGCGTAGTGTGTTACCAATTGTTTTCTTGGTGACCATGGTCCTAGCTGCCTTGAGATCATTGACAAGATCCTCCCGTGTAGTTCTGGGCTGATTCCTCACCGTTCTCATGATCATTGCAACTCCACGAGGTGAGATCTTGCATGGAGCCCCAGGCAGAGGGAGATTGACAGTTATTTTGTGTTTCTTCCATTTGCGAATAATCGCACCAACTATTGTCACCGTCTCACCAAGCTGCTTGGCGATGGTCTTGTAGCCCATTCCAGCCTTGTGTAGGTCTACAATCTTGTCCCTGACATCCTTGGAGAGCTCTTTGGTCTTGGCCATGGTGGAGAGTTTGGAATCTGATTGATTGATTGCTTCTGTAGACAGGTGTCTTTAAGAGTGTGCTCCTAATCTCAGCTCGTTACCTGTATAAAAGACACCTGGGAGCCAGAAATCTTTCT
>NW_025533548.1:517500-585000 GCF_020615455.1 Coregonus clupeaformis
AGGGCGGGCGGGTGGGTGGGTTGAATAAATAGAAACAATCCCTTAAAATATGTTTGTGCAATTTCTATCTATAGACTGTATGGAGGTTTTTCTCTCATTATTTGAGGCTATCTGGTATTACTACATAAGCCTAAACTTTGGGACTTAACTAGAAACGCGCCAAATAGCCTACACAGCCAATCACCAAATAATGCTTTTGGGAACGGGCAGAAAAAGTTAACGTCAATCCAGTAAAAAGTTCATGTCAATCCACGGAGGCAAAAAGGACAATGTCGATGTTTAATTCAATAAGAGAAAAACTGTGAAAGGAGAGTTGAAGAAAAAAGAGAAGGGAGGACCAGAAAAGTCATGTTTGGGAAAGATTTGGTGAAGGGTTAAAAGAGGATGATATCAGTGCCAGCTATGTTGGGAACCATTGAGGACAGGAAAGAATGAACATCTACCATCTACTTTCCAGCATAACAACTGTGATTTGTTATCTTTGAATACATATATTTTTCTCCCCCTGATTTGCTTTGGGGTCTGTGTTATTGAAGAATAACATCAACTGCTATCAATACTATATTGGACATGATGACTATATATCATTCCATTACTATCAATACTATATTGGACATGATGACTATACAGTGAGGGAAAAAGGTATTTGATCCCCTGCTGATTTTGTACATTTGCCCACTGACAAAGAAATGATCAGTCTATAATTTTAATGGTAGGTTTATTTGAACAGTGAGAGACAGAATAACAACAAAAAAATCCAGAAAAACGCATGACAAAAATGTTATAAATTGATTCGCATTTTAATGAGGGGAATAAGTATTTGACCCCCTCTCAATCAGAAAGATTTCTGACTCCCAGGTGTCTTTTATACAGGTAACGAGCTGAGATTAGGAGCACACTCTTAAAGGGAGTGCTCCTAATCTCAGCTTGTTACCTGTATAAAAGACACCTGTCCACAGAAGCAATCAATCAATCAGATTCCAAACTCTCCACCATGGCCAAGACCAAAGAGCTCTCCAAGGATGTCAGGGACAAGATTGTAGACCTACACAAGGCTGGAATGGGCTACAAGACCATCGCCAAGCAGCTTGGTGAGAAGGTGACAACAGTTGGTGCGATTATTCGCAAATGGAAGAAACACAAAATAACTGTCAATCTCCCTCTGCCTGGGGCTCCATGCAAGATCTCACCTTGTGGAGTTGCAGCCTCGAAACCTGAATGACTTGGAGAAGATCTGCAAAGAGGAGTGGGACAAAATCTTTCCTGAGATGTGTGCAAACCTGGTGGCCAACTACAAGGAACGTCTGACCTCTGTGATTGCCAACAAGGGTTTTGCCACCAAGTACTAAGTCATGTTTTGCAGAGGGGTCAAATACTTATTTGGAAACATCATGCTTTGGGGCTGTTTTTCTGCAAAGGGACCAGGACGACTCAAAATCTTAAGATACATGGCCCCATTCATTCTTTCCTTTACACAGATCAGTCGTCCTGGTCCCTTTGCAGAAAAACAGCCCCAAAGCATGATGTTTCCACCCCCATGCTTCACAGTAGGTATGGTGTTCTTTGGATGCAACTCAGCATTCTTTGTCCTCTAAACACGACAAGTTGAGTTTTTACCAAAAAGTTCTATTTTGGTTTCATCTGACCATATGACATTCTCCCAATTCTCTTCTGGATCATCCAAATGCACTCTAGCAAACTTCAGACGGGCCTGGACATGTACTGGCTTAAGCAGGGGGACACATCTGGCACTGCAGGATTTGAGTCCCTGGCGGCGTAGTGTGTTACTGATGGTAGGCTTTGTTACTTTGGTCCCAGCTCTCTGCAGGTCATTCACTAGGTCCCCCCGTGTGGTTCTGGGATTTTTGCTCACCGTTCTTGTGATAATTTTGACCCCACGGTGTGAGATCTTGCGTGGAGCCCCAGATCGAGGGAGATTATCAGTGGTCTTGTATGTCTTCCATTTCCTAATAATTGCTCCCACAGTTGATTTCTTCAAACCAAGCTGCTTACCTATTGGAGTGTGACTGTTTGAGGTTGTGGACAGGTGTCTTTTATACTGATAACAAGTTCAAACAGGTGCCATTAATACAGGTAACGAGTGGAGGACAGAGGAGCCTCTTAAAGAAGAAGTTACAGGTCTGTGAGAGCCAGAAATCTTGCATGTTTGTAGGTGACCAAATACTTATTTTCCACCATAATTTGCAAATAAATTCATTAAAAATCCTACAATGTGATTTTCTGGAAAAAAATTCTCAATATTTCTGTCATAGTTGACGTGTACCTATGATGAAAATTACAGGCCTCTCTCATCTTTTTAAGTGGGAGAACTTGCACAATTGGTGGCTGACTAAATACTTTTTCCCCCCACTGTATATCATTCCATTACTATCAATACTATATTGGACATGATGACTACATATCATTCCATTACTATTAATACTATATTGGACATGATGACTATATATATCATTCCATTACTATCAATACTATATTGGACATGGTTTGTAATGATCCTATGATGACAATGATCAACTTCGGTTGATGGATTCATTCATTATTGACCAACTGATTGATTGACAGATTAATTAATTGGCCAATTGAATGACAGATTGACTAATTGATGTATTGATTGATATACCATACTGACCTGCACCACGAGGCTGAATGAATGATTGATCAATATGTTGCCCCAGGTCACCAGCAGCATGGTACAGCTCTGTGTGCTATGGTCTGTAGAGCATATGAATCTCTGTGTGTGTGTGTGTGTGTGTCATAGGCTGGCCAATTCTGATATTCTGCCCAATTATTGGCAAGAGCTGATCTGATTGGTCAAAAGACGAATTAGCTAAAAAAAAAATCAGAATTGGTCTGCGTGTGTAAACGCAGCCATAGAGTGATCTGCAGTACAGCCCCATGTAGAGTACCTGGTCCAAACTGCTGATGACCATATTACATTTACATTTTTGTCATTTAGTAGACACTCTTATCCAGAGCGACTTACAGTTAGTGAGTGCATACATTTTTTTCATACTGGCCCCCCGTGGGAATCTAACCCACAACCCTGGCGTTGCAAGTGCCATGCTCTACCAACTGAGCTACACGGGGCCCATCATGCAGACCGTGATAATACACAGCAACTAGCCATTGTCACCTCTCCTTCTGCTACATGTTCATTAATTAATCAACTACACGGAATCTGATTGGTTGGTGTTAATTGGTTAATTGGTTAGTCGACTAACTGTTTACTTAATTAATACATTGTATGATTGATTGATTGATTGATTGAGCGACTGGTAGATTGATTGATTTATAGATTAATACAGTGACTGATTTGATTAAATTGCATATTGATTGATTTGTAGAATGATTATTTTATTGATTGATTGATTGATTTGCTGTCCAGACCTGATCAGCACACCTACCTGGACCATGCTGCTGATGACCATAGGCAGCATGTTGAGGGGGAAACGCAGGATGTTGAACAGAGCCAGAGACACAAACGCCTTCTGAGCATCCAGCACGTTCCTCTCATCTATCATCACATACACTGTGAATGTAGACAGTGCCACCTGGGGGATGGGAGGGGAAATACATGTTATATATCATAATATAACTATATATAATATCATCACATACACTGAACGTAGACTGCGCCACCTGGGGGATGGGAGGGGAAAGACATGTTATATATCATCATCACATTCACTGAGGGGAGGGTAGAGACAATTATTTTTATTTTATTTTTTTCAGACGCTCTTATCCAGAGCGACTTACAGTTAGTGAGTGCATACATTTTTCATACTGGCCCCCCATGGGAATCGAACCCACAACCCTGGCGTTGCAAGCGCCATGCTCTACCAACTGAGCTACAGGAGGGCTACCAAAGACAATGTTAAATATATTTATGTCAGTAAGATGGGACACAGGTGGACCAAGTGCCCGTGTAAGAGTGAGTGTGCGTGAGTGTGCGTGTGTGTGTCTACAGGTCTCTCTAACTCACCAGAAAGGGAGCACAGACCCAGGTAAAGGTGGATATTGCCCCCAGGTAAGCAGCCTTCTTGAGGACACGTAGCTCGCTCTCTCTGATGGCTGACACCTTGTCTTTGAAGGCCAGCTCCCACGCATACAGCTTCAACACCTTTAGGTTCAGGTTCAGGTTTAAGTTCAGGTTTAGGTTCAAGTTCAGGTTTATTAAAAACACCTCGGTACATATTCAGAAACATTGATAAAATGTGATGGCATAGAATCAAGACCTGGGTTTCAAATACTTGAAAAGTGATTGTGTCTGTCTGAGCTTATCTGGCTTAATAAACCCCAAACTGCAAACCCTGCCAATCTGGCACTCCAGGCAGGCTAGAGGAAATGCTCAAAGAATTGGAATCTGAAGTATTTGACCCCAACCCTGACATGCAGAAACATACATAAAATGTGATACAAATTCAAACAGTATATAAACCTTAGGTCAAAAGATATGTGATGTGATAAGATACCTTGATGCCGTTGAGAACCTCATTCATCAGCTTGATGCGGTTGTCTTTACTCTTCATCTGAGCTACCTGGTGATCACAAATCTCTATTACACCTCTATTACACCTCTATTACACCTCTATTACACCTCTATTACACCTCTATTACATGTCTACTACACGTCTATCACACTTATTTTACATATAAAAATACAAAATAAAATATGGCACTAAGACCACAGCAGAAGTTTGGGGACCACTCGGTTAAACCAGGGGCAGCCAGAGGGAAAGTGTGTGTGTGTGTGTGTGTAAGAAAGGGAAGAGGAGTATAAAATGTAATGTAGAATAAGGGGTCAGAGTGATACCTGGTATGTTGTGAATAAGGGGTCAGAGTGATACCTGGTATGTTGTGAATAAGGGGTCAGAGTGATACCTGGTATGTTGTGAATAAGGGGTCAGAGTGATACCTGGTATGTTGTGAATAAGGGGTCAGAGTGATACCTGGTATGTTGTGAATAAGGGGTCAGAGTGATACCTGGTATGTTGTGAATAAGGGGTCAGAGTGATACCTGGTATGTTGTGAATAAGGGGTCAGAGTGATACCTGGTATGTTGTGAATAAAGGGTCAGAGTGATACCTGGTATGTTGTGAATAAGGGGTCAGAGTGATACCTGGTGTATTATGAATAAGGGGTCAGAGTGATACCTGGTATGTTATGAATAAGGGGTTAGAGTGATACCTGGTATGTTATGAATAAGGGGTCAGAGTGATACCTGGTATGTTATGAATAAGGCTCAGAGTGATAACTGGTATATTATGAATAAGGGGTCAGAGTGATACCTGGTATGTTGTGAATAAGGGGTCAGAGTGATACCTGGTATATTATGAATAAGGGGTCAGAGTGATACCTGGTATATTATGAATAAGGGGTCAGAGTGATACCTGGTATATTATGAATAAGGGGTCAGAGTGATACCTGGTATGTTGTGAATAAGGGGTCAGAATGATACCTGTTATATTATGAATAAAGGGTCAGAGTGATACCTGGTATATTATGAATAAGGGGTCAGAGTGATACCTGGTATATTATTAATAAGGGGTCAGAGTGATACATGGTATATTATGAATAATAATAATAATAATAATATGCCATTTAGCAGACGCTTTTATCCAAAGCGACTTACAGTCATGTGTGCATACATTTTTACGTATGGGTGGTCCCGAAGATCGAACCCACTACCCTGGCGTTACAAGCGCCATGCTCTACCAATTGAGCTACAGAGGACCACATATATTATGAATAAGGGGTTAGAGTGATACCTGGTATATTATGAATAAGGGGTCAGAGTGATACCTGGTATATTATGAATAAGGGGTCATGGTGATACCTGGTATATTATGAATAAGGGGTCAGAGTGATACCTGGTATATTATGAATAAGGGGTCAGAGTGATACCTGGTATGTTGTGAATAAGGGGTCAGAATGATACCTGGTATATTATGAATAAAGGGTCAGAATGATACCTGGTATATTATGAATAAGGGGTCAGAGTGATACCTGGTATGTTATGAATAAGGGGTCAGAGTGATAGCTGGTATATTATGAATAAGGGGTCAGAGTGATACCTGGTATATTATGAATAAGGGGTCAGAGTGATACCTGGTATATTATGAATAAGGGGTCAGAGTGATACCTGGTATATTATGAATAAGGGGTCAGAGTGATACCTGGTATGTTATGAATAAGGGGTCAGAGTGATACCTGGTATATTATGAATAAGGGGTCAGAGTGATACCTGGTATATTATGAATAAGGGGTCAGAGTGATACCTGGTATATTATGAATAAGGGGTCAGAGTGATACCTGGTATGTTATGAATAAGGGGTCAGAGTGATTCCTGCTATATTATGAATAAGGGGTCAGAATGACACCTGGTATATTATGAATAAGGGGTCATAGTGATACCTGGTATGTTTTGGTCTTCATGGCGATCACACCGTTGATTGGCACCATCAGAACCATTACAGCCACGCCAGCCAGCACCGACGGACCCAGGTTCTACACAGGACATGACATCACAAACCATTGAGAACTTGTTAAGATAACAACAGTCTCTGGTTCGTATGTAACAGAGTTGGATTCAGAACCTCACTCCTTAGCTTGAAATGTGTCTACTAGCGCCATCAAACTGCTATCCAGATCACTCCCTGTCAGTAACAAGTACAGGATGTACAGAGCCAGTATGACCTCTTGGTTTATTTAAAGATCTTTGGTGCGTAACTGCCACAGGAAGTTCAGTGCCAGTATGACCTCTTGGTTTATTTAAAGATCTTTGGTGCGTAACTGCCACAGGAAGTTCAGTGCCAGTATGACCTCATGGTTTATTAAAGATCTTTGGTGCGTACCTGCCACAGGAAGTACAGGGCCAGTATAACCTCTTGGTTTATTAAAGATCTTCGGTGCATACCTGCCACAGGAAGTACAGGGCCAGTATAACCTCTTGGTTTATTAAAGATCTTTGGTGCGTACCTGCCACAGGAAGTACAGGGCCAGTATAACCTCTTGGTTTATTAAAGATTGTTGGTGCGTACCTGCCACAGGAAGTACAGTGCCAGTTTACCTCTTGGTTTATTATATATCTTTGGTGTGTACCTGCCACAGGAAGTACAGGGCCAGTATGACCTGTAGAGGAGCAGACCAGATCATGTTGATGTAGGTGATGAGGTCCATGAAGCGCTGGGCGTCGACCGACATCAGGTTGACGATCTCTCCCACTGTAGACGTACGCCGCGCTGCGTTACTGATCACCAGAGCCTGGGAGAGAGCAGGGTTTAGAGGATAAAAGGTCAGACAGGGGTTAAGTGTCAATGAAGGGTCTACAAAAGTCAGCTCAATCGATCATCGGCAGAATATTGATTGATTGATTAGTACACCTACCATCAGTAGACAGCCCCTACTATAGCGGTGCGGAGCCTCATGCCAAATTAACTCTCAATCAATCACTGATCAAATCAATCAATCACTGATCAAATCTGTCAATCACTGATCAAATCTGTCAATCACTGATCAAATATGTCAATCACTGATCAAATATGTCAATCACTGATCAAATCAATCAATCACTGATCACATCTTTCAATCACTGATCAAATCAATAAATCATTGATCAAATCAATCAATCACTGATCAAATATGTAAATCACTGATACAATATGTAAATCACTGATTAAATCAATCAATCACTGATCACATCTGTCAATCACTGATCAAATCAATCAATCACTGATCAAATCAATCAATCACTGATAAAATATGTCAATCACTGATAAAATATGTCAATCACTGATCAAATCAATCAATCACTGATCAAATCTGTCAATCACTGATCAAATATGTCAATCACTGATCAAATCAATCAATCAATCAGCAGAATATTGATTACCTTCCTGTAGACAGCTCCTACTATAGCAGTGCGTAGCCTCATTCCCGTGACGAAGCAGACATGGAAGTACTTCTGCAGGATGAGGGTCTGGAAGCAGGTACAGACGAACAACAGCGCGGTGTAGAAGTAGCCCTGCCAAGAGGGGGCGCTAGAGTCGTTCACAAACCGGATCAGCAACCTGAGGGGAGAGAGGTCAGGGGTCAAAAGTCAACGATACAGCCAGAGAGACGAT
Source organism: Coregonus clupeaformis (assembly GCF_020615455.1). NCBI lineage: Eukaryota > Metazoa > Chordata > Actinopteri > Salmoniformes > Salmonidae > Coregonus > Coregonus clupeaformis. Next base: position 525,645 of record NW_025533548.1, read on the forward strand.
GCTAGAGGTCAAATGTCAGTAAGTAGGGACGGCAAGAGAGAGACACAAAAAGGCTCCATTCAAGGGTTCTTCTGAAGTAGTCTGAAACAATAGGACAGTTTGGGGACATCAGAAAACTCACATTTCTAATCATTTTAAGAGCACATGAAAACAGGTCAGAAATCTCTACAGCCTGAAATGACAAGAGAGAAAAAGAGGACTAGTGTTGCACGTTGTACCGAAACTACAGTACTTTTTTGATATTATATCTTGAAAAACAGTCCGGTATTAGAATTACTTACTTTCGGTTCTTCTATCAAATATGTTGCACATTTGGAAATCAACTAAATGTTTTGAACTTATTAGAGAAAAATATAGTTTCTTGTAAGACATGAACAGAATGTATCAGTGGTTCGTATTCCCTGCAACTTTCTGAAGAGGCAACGGCACAGGAATGTCCGTCTGAGTGTGTGGTCCGCGTATTGTCTACCACTTTGTGTAGCCTGGCAGAATCATGATTATTTCCAACAACCCAGTGGGCATTTGTTTTGCAAACTCCATCACGTGTGCTACAGAAACACTGCTAACCTAACTACACTAGGTGCCTGCGCACTTAACCTCGTCCCCAGGCTCGGATTGCTGGCGCATAGAGCCTGGTAACACTGTGGAACTTGAAAAGGATGTGGTTTTAATCAAGGCGGGAGAGGGAAACCACTAGAAGAGAAGAGAAACACCCACAACTACCCCCCACTAGAAGAGAGGAGAGGAGAGGAGAGGAGAGGAGAGGAGAGGAGAGGAGAGGAGAGGAGAGGAGAGGACCAGACAAGAGCATCTCACCTACCTGAGTATCTCAGGCCCCACAAACATGAGAATGTCCTGGATGATCTTGTAGAGTGAAGAGATGAGGAAGTAGGGTCCGAAGGTGAGACAGAGGGCCCAGAACAGAGAGGGTTCTCTAGTCTTCTGGTGGGTCTTGATAATCAGGATCTCTGACTCCTCTATGGGGACACCCTCCTTCCTCTCTCCCCGAGGAGCCTTCTTAGGGGAGTACAGAGTCTTCTCCTCCGGTCTGGGAGAAAGGAAGGGAGGGGGAAGAGAAGGTGTTATTTAGCTCGTTTTCGTTCTTTGAACAACGTTTTGCTACGGTGTGGCCTAATGAACATGACCTTTTGACCTTGGCTGAGTGCAAACGTGCCAGGATGTACAAGTACTCATGTGCCTGGTGGGTTCTCCTGACCTTTTGACCTTTAGGCACTCGTTGTTCCAGCGTCGTACGAGCTGAGGGACGACCCTCTGGGAGCGGTCCTCTGAGTTCAGACACCACAGATCCTTCTGTTCTAACGGACGCTTATAACCTGTTACTATCATACTGGAGGAGAGGGGGAGGAGGGGGCGGAGGAGAGGAGGAGGAGAGGGGGAGGAGAGGAGGGAGAGGGAGAGGGGAGAGAGGAGAGGGGGAGGAGAGGGGGGAGAGGGGGAGGAGAGGGGGGAGAGGAGAGGAGAGGGGGGAGAGGAGAGGGGGAGGAGAGGGGGAGAGGGAGAGGGGGAGGAGAGGGGGAGAGGAGAGGGGGGAGGAGAGGGGAGGAGAGGAGAGGGGGGAGAGGAGAGGGGAGGAGAGGGGAGAGGTGGGGAGAGGAGAGGGGGAGGAGAGGGGGAGAGGAGAGGGGGGGAGAGGAGAGGGGGAGGAGAGGAGAGGGGGGAGGAGAGGGGAGAGGAGAGGGGAGAGGAGAGGGGGAGGAGAGGGGGGAGAAGAGGAGGGAGAGGATAGGGGGGAGAGGAGAGGGAGAGGAAGATAGAAAGAGAGAGAGAGAGGGGAGCAAGAGAGATGACGGAAGGAAACTGTCAGCACTAACAGTTCCTGTTGAAACAGAAACACATGCCCGCTGTTTCCAGAGGGGGATACTACAACACAGAGTTAATGACTTAACCAGCTAACTTCGATAAACAACCAGAAATAACTATAGATTTTCTAGTTAATTAAGAAAGCTAAACTTAGATGTGTTTTTGGTTGTTGAGTCAATTAGACAATGCCAAAAGTTATTTTAAAATACTTAGGCAAGTTTTAATGTATTTGATTTTCTACACCAAAATGTGTCTAACAGGTTCCCTGCTCACCCAGTGATCCACCAGAAGCTGATTCTGGACAGAAAGGAAGCTCCGATCTCAGGACAGGGATTCTGCACCGGCAGGAGATGGAACACACAGTTAGAAACACACACACACACACCCACACCACACACGGATGCACGGACGGACGGACACACACAAACAAATACAGGCACACACGCGCACCCTTTCTAACTTTCTCTAAACAGTCAACATGTAACATCCACATCTGTGTGTTTTCACCCAACCAGTTACACTGATGTCATATTGATTACTAAACCATGTCCAACCAGTTATACTGATGTCATATTGATTACTAAACCATGTCCAACCAGTTATACTGATGTCATATTGATTACTAAACCATGTCCAACCAGTTATACTGACGTCATATTGATTACTAGACCATGTCCAACCAGTTATACTGATGTCATATTGATTACTAAACCATGTCCAACCAGTGATACTGAAGTCATATTGATTACTAGACCATGTCCAACCAGTGATACTGAAGTCATATTGATTACTAGACCATGTCCAACCAGTTATACTGATGTCATATTGATTACTAGACCATGTCCAACCAGCTATACTGATGTCATATTGATTACTAAACCATGTCCAACCAGTTATACTGACATCATATTGATTACTAGATGATGTTTGATTGATCTGTTAGGTGACTGTTTACACAGACACAGTATATGTTGTTATTGATTTCTGGACTATGTCTGACCAGTGGTGGGATTAGTAGTGGACTATGTCTGACCAGTGGTTGGATCAGTACTGTACTATGTCTGACTCGATTAGTTACTTGTAAAGTAATACATTACATATTGTTTTGTGCGTGCAGGAAACTGTGGGTAGCATTTTTTTGTTACTTGTATAACTTTATGAGCTGGAATGTCTGTCCTGAAAATAGTTTATGTCAGAGACTGTATACAATTTTTGCAATGTGTTCGATAGCATTTAGCTAGCATTCACTGTGGGATTTTACATGTACTTGCTAACCTTCGGATTACAGAGGCTCAGCGGGGTTTGGAAATAGCGCCTCTTGTGTTCAGTGCCGGTATTACCGAATATCCCAGGATGGCACAAAGTCGGTGTGAAGGAAAATCTAGTTCCCTCCCAAGCCTAACGGCAACCATCGAAATCAATAATTCCATGTCTCCTCCTTTGGCTTGATAGCACATAAATTGTCGCAATTGATCATCAACAACACCGCAGCCATTTGCCAGTGCATTGATCATGAAAGTGAAAGCCTGTCTCTATACAATGCCTTATGATACTGTATCATCTATATGAAGAGGCATAATGCCTTATGATACTGTATCATCTATATGAAGAGGCCTTATGATACTGTTTCATCTATATGAAGAGGCCTTATGATACTGTATCATCTAAATGAAGAGGCCTCATGATACTGTATCATCTATATGAAGAGGCCTTATGATACTGTATCATCTATATGAAGATGCCTTATGATACTGTGTAATCTATATGAAGAGGCCTTAGGAACTGTATCATCTATATGAAGAGGCCTTATGATACTGTATCATATAAATGAAGAGGCATAATGCCTTATGATACTGTATCATCTACAGTGAGGGAAAAAAGTATTTGATCCCCTGCTGATTTTGTACGTTTGCCCACTGACAAAGAAATGATCCGTTTATAATTTTAATGGTAGGTTTATTTGAACAGTGAGAGACAGAATAACAACAAAAAAATCCTGAAAAACGCATGTCAAAAATGTTATAAATTGATTTGCATTTTAATGAGGGAAATAAGTATTTGACCCCTCTGCAAAACATGACTTAGTACTTGGTGGCAAAACCCTTGTTGCCACCAAAAAAACCTTGTTTCTTGTAGTTGGCCGCCAGGTTTGCACACATCTCAGGAGGGATTTTGTCCCACTCCTCTTTGCAGATCTTCTCCAAGTCAATAAGGTTTCGAGGCTGACGTTTGGCAACTCGAACCTTCAGCTCCTTCCACAGATTTTCTATGGGATTAAGGTCTGGAGACTGGCTACTGTATCATCTATATGAAGAGGCCTTATGATACTGTATCATCTATATGAAGAGGCCTTATGATACTGTATCATCTATATGAAGAGGCCTTATGATACTGTATCATCTATATGAAGAGGCCTTATGATACTGTATCATCTATATGAAGAGGCCTTATGATACTGTATCATCTAAATGAAGAGGCATACAACATTAGGAGTAGAAGACAAGGCTATTTGATTAATCGTTTCTTGATCATGGATCGTTTGTGGAAATTCATTTCAGAGGGTCTGCTGTCAGAAGTTCCCTCGAGGTGAGAAAGTGACACTAATGAAAAGTAAAGGTAGGAATAGATTGTTTTCTAATAGAAAAATCCCTTTAGCCTACACTGATGTGTCATCCTACACTGATGTGTCATCCTACACTGATGTGTCATCCTACACTGATGTGTCATCCTACACTGATGTGTCATCCTACACTGATGTGTCATCCTACACTGATGTGTCATCCTATACAGATGTGTCATCCTATACTGATGTGTCATCCTATACTGATGTGTCATCCTATACTGATGTGTCATCCTACACTGATGTGTCATCCTATACTGATGTGTCATCCTATGAAATGGATGTTATGTTACACAGTCTAATATAAACTAAATTTCTGTACAGATTTATTTTCATTCTAAATCTTTCTCTCCAGCCGCCAGTGCGACCACAGCATAGAGACGGTCAGCTAGACGGTGAAGCCCTCTATGGGCTGTTCTATCACAGGAGAGATCAATAGCAAAGATCAGAGGTGCGCACTCTATCCATTTTTATGGACCGCTGTCATGACATTTCTCCAAACAGCCTTTCTCCACTCGCTCAAGAATTATTGAGGAAACAAGTTGAGATCGGATCGTAGAAATACCACGCGTGTTACTAGAAAAAGTTACTGGAATAATATTCCAATATTTGAACACAGTAACTCGTAATATTATTTAATTACTCATAAAAGTAATATAACAGTGAAAGACGTTACCCCCAACACTGTGTCTTATACACACACTGTATCTATGTTGTTATTGATCTCTGGACTGTCTGACTGTTAGTTCCATTGTGGGACTGTTAACAGGGAAACCTGTATCCATGTTGTTATTGATCTCTGGACTGTCTGACTGTTAGTTCCATTGTGGGAGTGGAACAATAACACAAGAGAACCAATCCTGGGAACTGGAAAACCTGCGGCTTGCACAATAACACACACAGCTGGCATTCACTTGACACACACATCAAGACCCACACATTTCTCACAGTCACACAACATTTACTGTTTGACACAGCAAGTACTCACACAAGCCCACACACAGCTAAACACACACCCGGCTAAACACACACACAGCATGCAGTGATTTACACAAACACAGTGTGTGGACACACAGAGACATAACAAAAACACCCGGAGAGACAGACTGTGTGCTCACGGTGTCTCTGGACGCCTCTGAGAAGAGAGGAGGCTGGTCTGAGAGGGCTGACAGGAACAGAGAGATTAGCAGTAGAGTGTAGTAGCTGTAGAAAGTTGTGTATCTGAACACACACACCGTCCATGGCTGGGGGGAAACACGTGAAAACACTCCATTAAATAAACCTTATTTCTTCCATATCTTTGTTCCATCAAGTCTAAGACAGTTTTTCTGGCAATAAAAAAAGACTGGACTGATGTGGACAAAAACCATATCGCGTTAAATTCACAATTTTTTTTGCAATAACTATAAATCAGTGATCATTTACACTAAATAATTTTTTGAGGGAGGTGCTAAAGCTGGGCGATGTGGACATAAAGTCATATTACGAAAAATGTAACTATTTTTCCTCAATAACAAGAAATACTTTTTTTTTTATGGACAGTTACTTTACATCAACAGCAAGGCTCTAGACATTTGTTTCCAGTGCCAAGTAAGACAACAGATGGTAGCCTACGATTTAAAAAGTATAATGCTATTTCAACCAACATATGTCGGTAATTCTGGGTCTCTCTCGCTCTCTCTCTCTCTCACCTCGTTGATGGCTTGTATGATCTTGGATCTGAATGTGATGGTAGCACAGAGGACGGCCACCAGCCAGAAGTTGAGCATCACCCCTGAAGACTGGACTCCTTTTAACCTCTCATACTGGGTCAGGAGGGTGGCCAAAAGCTGGGGAGAGAACACACACACACATTAGAACAACATACACACTAGGACAGACACATACACATAGATCACGTACATCCCCTTTAGATCGGAGACCACTTGTGAGCGCACACACACGTTTAATATTACGCATTTCATCCTCGCCGGAATTGAACCCGCGACCTTGCCGTTGCTAGCGCCCAGCTCTTACCAACACGTATTAATCACGCCCAGGTTTAAATCCCACTATAAAAACCACTCATCCTACTGATTACATTATAGGCGACCGCTCCTCCCAGCTAAGACCCTTACAGGTCGACCGCTCCCCCCAGATAACACCCTTACAGGTCGACCAATCCCCCCCAGCTAAGACCCTTACAGGTCGACCGCTCCCCCCAGATAAGACCCTTACAGGTCGACCACTCCCCCCAGATAAGACCCTTACAGGTCGACTGCTCCCCCCAGATAAGACCCTTACAGGTCGACTGCTCCCCCCAGCTAAGGCCCTTACAGGCCAACAGCTCCCCCCCAGATAAGACCCTTACAGGTCGACCGCTCCCCCCAGCTAATACCCTTACAGGTCGACCGCTCCCCTCAGCTAAGACCCTTACAGGTCGACCGCTCCCCCCAGCTAAGACCCTTACAGGTCGACCGCTCCCCCCAGCTAAGACCCTTACAGGCCGACCACTCCCCCCAGCTAAGGCACTTTTGATCCAGAAAAGCCCACAGTGTTGGTTTTTACCATAGTGATGCCGAGCATGGTGGGGCTGACCAGATAAACAGGTGCCTGGGTGGAGGAGGAGGCACTGCTGTCATGTTGGCTTCTTTCCCAGAAAGAGTAGAACACATCTGCCCAGCAGACGACCCACAGGAGAAAACCTACTGCCTGGAGGAGAGGAGAGGGGGAGGTGGGGGAGGTGGAGAAGAATACTTTATTGTGCATTTTATTTTTTTCAGATCATGGAAATTCATATTTTGCTTTAAACCCAACTCCCGGAGAAACACATGCACCTACACACACACACACACACAAAACATCACCGGCCGGCCGCAGGTCAGTGACCCTGGAGCAGCTTAGGGGTCAAGTTGAAGTGCCACAACGGCAGGAGGCATCTACTTTTGCCCAGAGCCTTTCTGACCAGAGCCCTATGGGAGCATGAAATAGGGAATAGTGTGCCATTTGGGATGCAGCTGAAGAAAGAGGAAGGGGAATTGGGATCTTTAGGTCATTTGTGTGAGGATGTTGTCACGTCTGACATTCTCCCACACAGAGAAGCCTGTGTTCTGAAAAGACAACCCCTGGTTGTTAAGCGAGAGAGAGTGTGTGTGTGTGTGTGTGTTAGCTTGCTATATATGTTTCTTTGGGTTAAAACAAACCGTATTGGTCTTATCTCATTGTAAGAACCGCTGAGACAGGCAGAGACAGATAACACATACGCTTACACATACATAAGCATATGGACACGTACACACGCCCCCAGACTCTCCCTGTAAACACACACACCCCACCCCCAGTCTCTCCCTGTAAACACACACACACCACCCCTAATGCCCACAACCCTACCCCTACTCCCCATAACCCCACCCCTAATCCCCATAACCCCACCCCTAATCCCCCATAACCCCACCCCTACTCCCCATAAACACACATATCAACCACCTACCTCCATCCCCCCCCCCCCCATACCCCTCCCCCCCCCATCTGGACTCACGGTTTTGGCTCTGTTGAGGTGGGTCATGCATATGTACCCCCGGTCATGGCTTTTGAGGTACAGGAAATAGATTGGGGCACAGAGCCAGAGGTAGAGACAGGGGACCCATACCAGCACTGTGTTCTGAAAGCAGTGGGTCAGGTCTGGGTTCCCCGCGTGCCACGTACGGTTCCAATCCTGGGGGGGGGGGGGGTTAAATGACAGATGACTGAGAGACACTACAGCTAATTCAAAATAGCGTTGATAAGGACATGGTGACCAAAGCAGAAAGAGACTGGCAACCAGACAGGGCAGGGTAACAAATGACACCCTATGGGCCCTGGGCAAAAGTAGTTGACTATACAGGGAACAGGGTGCCATTTGGGACGCAGCCTCATACTGCTGTGTTCACACAGTGAATTACGACAGGCCTGTTGTTACTAGGGATATAGAGCCTAATACATTCATAAAACAGGCTAGAGTGAAGTGCATCACTGGCCTACACCTTGTGTGTAAACAGACACTTTTATTCACCTAGTGTGTGTGTGTGTGTGAATGAGGTGTTTCTAACAAAGCCCACATAAACATTCCTGCCTTGGCAGAAAGGAGGAAGTGGAGGCAGGGTGCCAGGTCTGCCACACACACACCTTCCTCTCTCCTTCCTTTCCTAAGCTTTCCTCATTCTGTCTACTTAGCGTTATCGCTTTCTGCTGTATTGTTCGATAACACTTTACCCAAATCCTGAGTTGATAAGGCGTTCACAACACTGACACTGAAATGACACAACATAATGACACGACAACACTGTCACTGACGTAACACTGACACAACACTGACATGACACAACACAACACTGACATGACACAACACTGACATAACACTGATGTAACACTGACACAACACTGACATAACACTGATGTAACACTGACACAACACTGACATAACACTGACGTAACACTGATGTAACACTGACACAACACTGACATAACACTGATGTAACACTGACACAACACTGACATAACACTGACGTAACACTGACGTAACACTGACGTAACACTGATGTAACACTGACACAACACTGATGTAACACTGACACAACACTGACATAACACTGACATAACACTGACGTAACACTGACGTAACACTGACGTAACACTGATGTAACACTGACACAACACTGACAAAACACTGACATGACACTGACACAACACTGACGTAACACTGACACAACACTGACACAACACTGACATAACACTGACACGACACTGACACAACACTGACATGACACAACACTAACACAACACTGACGTAACACTGACATGACACTGACACAACACTGACGTAACACTGACATGACACAACACTGACACAACACTGACATAACACTGATGTAACACTGACACAACACTGACATAACACTGACGTAACACTGACGTAACACTGATGTAACACTGACACAACACTGACACAACACTGACATAACACTGACACAACACTGACACGACACTGACACAACACTGACATGACACAACACTGACACAACACTGACATAACACAACACTGACGTAACATGTTATGGCAGCTGTTTTTACCTGAATCCTGAGTCATACTGTGTATGTGTTCAATAACTCTACTGCTTAAATCAGTCTGACCATGGTTGATAAAGGACAAGCAACTCCATGACCAGTTCAGTGATTTTGGAAAGCACTTGTCTCAATACCCCTTGGCTTCAAGGCAAGCCCTCTTACCCCTTTGGAATTTGTTTGGTTCAATAACTGAGCCAGTGAGCAGACAACAAAGCCCTGTAGAATATAGAAGTGTACAATCACACTACCAAGTCTGTCATAACAGGTTTCAAAGGGTTGTGGGACTGGGTGATGATATCGCATGTTATCATAACTAAGGAAGCCATAGACCTTATTGACAGAATGCATGTTATTAGGCCTAACATAGTCTCTGGGAATTCCATACCCAGGGCAACTGCTGGAACATTGTTACATTGTGGAAGGCAAGACAACCGGTCTGCCTAGTGAGACTAGGCCTAACACTAATTAGACATACACCCTGTTATTAACATTTGGGCAAATGGACCTCTAACACTTCTAGCTAAATTCCTTGGGCTATGATGAGCAAAGCCCTGTCTGGCAAGGCCAGCTGACAGTTTACTTATTAGGCAATTTAGCATGTTATGACCGCACATAGATACAATCTATCTGCATGACATTACATTATGTGTCACTTTAAACATATGTAACTCTTCTAGTCTAGTGTCATAACTTGTTTGGTTGTATTACACATACTACATGATTTGACAATAGGTTTGTAGTTTTTTTTGTAGGTTTCTAGCTAGCTAATGTAATAATAATGTCCTCTATGTTGCTGCTACTCGCAGTGGATGTGTGTACATGTTAAAACAAACAAAGTAATATTGGAACAGCTGATAGACTTGCTCTAGCTTTCACAAGCGTTCTTGTGTTGTGGACCTTGCTAGTAAGAGAGGCTTGCCATCATACCTGGGTGTTATGGCTTGAAAGTTACCTAGCTACATTTAATCGAAACACTTTGCTCTATCATCAACAAAGCAGAGGTAGTAGTGTGAGACTCGAATGAAGCTGTTAGACTAGAGTGAGTTTGAGCCAGCAAGCTAGCAGGTTAGCTAGCATAATAGGAATAAATGGTGTTTATCACTGAAAGCTGTTAAACTAGCTAGCCACAACTTCACAATAAAACGATTGTCGGCTTTTATTGATAGTACATTTCAAAAGGTATATTACTACCACGTTATTTCAACCTCTTTCACACATTACTAATCAAATTAAGCTTAGCTAGTTAGCTAAAGTCAACACATTCCAACCTGCTATCAACCGGCATAACGACGGCCTTGTAACCTAGCTAGCTACTGTTAGCTAACGCTAGTGTTACCAAAGACAGTACAGTATGTGATATTACCATGCTTAGTTCAGGCAGACACCGTCATTACAAGCAAAGCCGCTAATAGCAAGCTGGAAAACAACTGTCGGCGTCAACATTGTAAGCAGCTAAAGACAGCGAGTTGGCTACTCGGTCGCTACAGTGAAACTTACCCAAAACGGGTCGGAACCGTCCGCACTGCAGAACTTGTCCAAACCCATTCGAGGTTGTTCAAGTTCTCCTCTGATAATTTTGGTTAACGGAGCTACCGCTTTGCTTTGGTTTCATAAGCACACTTCTGTTGGTCCTCCTGTAAACGAGGTAGAAGGTTACCGCTAGGGGACGCTATAACTCAATCTGTGACAGTGCACTGTACACTGTAGTGTGTGTGTGTGGATGTCATTTGTTATTTTATTATGTGGGGGGGCCACCGGTGGTGTGCATGCAGGACTATTTAAAACCTTTAGAATAACGTGCGAATGGCACACTTTTCTCTATGGGCCCTGGTCAAAAGTAGTGCACTATATAGGGAATAAGGGGATGTAGCTCAGTTGGTAGAGCATGGTGTTTGCAACGCCAGGGTTGTGGGTTCGTTTCCCACGGGGGGCCAGTATGAAAAAAAAAAAGGAAAAAAAATTTGATAAAAAAATAATAAAAAATGATAAAATTTGATTATAAATATTATAAAATATAAAAAAATTATAATGTATGCACTCACTAACTGTAAGTCGCTCTGGATAAGAGCGTCTGCTAAATGACTAAAATGTAAATGTAAATGTAAAAATAAGGTCTTTCTTTAATTTCAGAAAGGAGTGTAGCCTAACTACACGGCCTTCAGAAAGTATTCACACCCCTTGACTTTATCCACATTTTGTTGTGTTACAGCCTGAATTCAAAATGGACTGAGTGTCACTGAACTACACGCAATACCCCATAATGTCAAAGTGGAATTTGGAGACATTTTTACAAAATAAGAAAAAATGTAAAGCTGATATGTCTTGAGTCAATAAGTATAAACCCCTTTTGTTATGGCAAGCCTAAATAAGTTCAGTAGTAAAAATGTGCTTAACAAGTCACATAATAAGTTGTATGGGCTCTTTAAGATCATTTTTAAATCAAATCAAATCAAATCAAATCAAATATTATTGGTCACATGCGCCGAATACAACAGGTGCAGACATTACAGTGAAATGCTTACTTACAGCCCTTAACCAACAGTGCATTTATTTTAAACAAAAAAAAGTAAAAATAAAACAACAACAAAAAAAGTGTTGAGAAAAAAAGAGCAGAAGTAAAATAAAGTGACAGTAGGGAGGCTATATATACAGGGGGTACCGTTGCAGAGTCAATGTGGGGGGCACCGGCTAGTTGAGGTAGTTGAGGTAATATGTACATGTGGGTAGAGTTAAAGTGACTATGCATAAATACTTAACAGAGTAGCAGCAGCGTAAAAGGATGGGGTGGGGGGGGCAGTGCAAATAGTCCGGGTAGCCATGATTAGCTGTTCAGGAGTCTTATGGCTTGGGGGTAGAAGCTGTTGAGAAGTCTTTTGGACCTAGACTTGGCACTCCGGTACCGCTTGCCGTGCGGTAGCAGAGAGAACAGTCTATGACTAGGGTGGCTGGAGTCTTTGACAATTTTGAGGGCCTTCCTCTGACACCGCCTGGTATAGAGGTCCTGGATGGCAGGAAGCTTTGCCCCAGTGATGTACTGGGCCTACGCACTACCTTCTGTAGTGCCTTGCGGTCGGAGGCCAAGCAGTTGCCATACCAGGCGGTGATGCAACCAGTCAGGATGCTCTCGATGGTGCAGCTGTAGAATTTTTTGAGGATCTGAGGACCCATGCCAAATCTTTTTAGTCTCCTGAGGGGGAATAGGCTACCCCATCTCTGTACTTCACACATACAATTATCTGTAAGGTCCCTCAGTCGAGCAGTGAATTTCCAACACAGATTCAATCACAAAGACGAGGGAGGTTTTCCCATGCCTCGCAAAGAAGGGCACCTATTGGTAGATGGGTATGAAAAAAATATATCCCTTTGAGCATGGTGCAGATATTACTTACACTTTGGATGGTGTATCAATACCCCCAGTCACTACAAAGATACAGGCGCCCTTCCTAACTCAGTTGCCAGAGAGGAAGGAAACCGCTCAGGGATTTCACCATGAGGCCAATGGTGACTTTAAAACAGTTACAGAGTTTAATGGATGTGATAGGATAAAACTGTGGAAGGATCAACAATATTGTAGTTACTCCACAATACTAACATAAATGAATGAAAAGAAGGAAGGAATACAAATATTCCAAAACATGCATCCTGTTTGCAATATGGCACTAAAGTAATTCTGCATAAAATGTGGCAAGGAAATGAACTTTTTATCCTAAATACAAAGCGTTGTGTTTGGGGCAAAACCAACACACACACACATCACTGAGTACCACTCTTTATATTTTCAAGCATGGTGGTGGCTGCATCATGTTATGGGTATGCTTGTCATCGGCAAGGACTAGGGATAAAAAGAAACAGAATAGTGCTAAGCACAGGCAAAATCCTAGAGGAAAACGTGGTTCAGTCTGCTCTCCAACAGACAGTCAGAGACAAATGTACCTTTCAGCAGGACAAATACCTAAAACACAAGGCCAAATATACACTGGAGTTGCTTACCAAGATGTTCTTCCACTATTAAATTACAGATTATTTTGTGTAGATCATTGACAAAAACAGATAATTAAACCCATTTGAATCCAACTTTCTGAAGGCACTGTAGATCACCCCCACGTCCTGGCTGCTGTCTCATCCATACAAGGCATAGAATGAGTCCCAAATGGCACCCTATTCCTTACATAGTGCACTACTCGGGTCAAAAGTAGTGCACTATGTAGGGAATAGGGCACCATTTGGGATGTAGCAGACATACCCACTGCTGTCTCATCCTTATAAGGTCCTGTTCCCTTGGGTCAGTTTGATCATTTGAATAACCATACAGAGAGATACCGTGTTGCCCTAGGCCTGGAGACCTACAGAGAAATACCATGTTGATATAGCTTAGTCCTAGGCCTGGAGAGCTACAGAGCGATACCATGTTGATATAGCTTAATCCTAGGCCTGGAGACCTACAGAGAAATACCATGTTAATATAGCTTAGTCCTAGGCCTGGAGAGCTACAGAGAGATACCATGTTGATATAGCTTAGTCCTAGGCCTGGAGAGATACAGAGAGATACCATGTTGATATAGCTTAGTCCTAGGCCTGGAGAGATACAGAGAGATACCATGTTGATGTAGCTTAGCCCTAGGACTGGAGAGCTACAGAGAGATACCATGTTGATATAGCTTAGTCCTAGGCCTGGAGAGATACAGAGAGATACCATGTTGATGTAGCTTAGCCCTAGGACTGGAGAGCTACAGAGAGATACCATGTTGATACAGCTTAGTCCTAGGCCTGGAGAGCTACAGAGTAATGATACCTGTCTCCTATTGGGGGGTATAGGGTAATGATACATGTCTCCTATTGGGGGGTATAGGGTAATGATACATGTCTCCTATTGGGGGTATAGGGTAATGATACCTGTCTCCTATTGGGGGTATAGGGTAATGATACCTGTCTCCTATTGGGGGGGTATAGGGTAATGATACATGTCTCCTATTGGGGGGTATAGGGTAATGATACCTGTCTCCTATTGGGGGGGGTATAGGGTAATGATACATGTCTCCTATTGGGGGTATAGGGTAATGATACCTGTCTCCTATTGGGGGTATAGGGCAATGATACCTGTCTCCTATTGGGGGGTATAGGGTAATGATACCTGTCTCCTAGTGGGGGGTATAGGGTAATGATACCTGTCTCCTATTGGGGGGTATAGGGTAATGATACCTGTCTCCTATTGGGGGGTATAGGGTAATGATACCTGTCTCCTATTGGGGGGTATAGGGTATTGATACCTGTCTCCTACTGGGGGGTATAGGGTATGATACCTGTCTCCTATTGGGGGGTATAGGGTAATGAACCTGTCTCCTATTGGTGGGTATAGGGTAATGATACATGTCTCCTATTGGGGGGTATCGGGTAATGATACCTGTCTCCTATTGGGGGGTATAGGGTAATGATACCTGTCTCCTATTGGAGGGTATAGGGTAATGATACCTGTCTCCTATTGGGAGGTATAGGGTAATGATACCTGTCTCCTAGTGGGGGGTATAGGGTAATGATACCTGTCTCATATTGGGGGGTATAGGGTAATGATACCTGTCTCCTATTGGGGGGTATAGGGTAATGATACCTGTCTTCTATTGGTGGGTATAGGGTAATGATACCTGTCTCCTATTGGGGGGTATAGAGTATGATACCTGTCTCCTATTGGGGGGTATAGGGTAATGATACCTGTCTCCTATTGGGGGGTATAGGGTAATGATACCTGTCTCCTATTGGGGGGTATAGGGTAATGATACCTGTCTCACTGTCTCATTCTACTGTCTGTCACACAACCAATGTACTTATCTCTCTCTTAGTCCTAGGCCTGGAGAGCTACAGAGAGATACCATTTTGATATAGCTTAGTCCTAGGCCCGGAGAGCTACATAGAGATACCATGTTAATATAGCTTAATCCTAGGCCTGGAGAGCTACAGAGAGATACCATGTTGATATAGCTTAATCCTAGGCCTGGAGACCTACAGAGAAATACCATGTTGATATAGCTTAGTCCTAGGCCTGGAGAGCTACAGAGAGATACCATGTTGATATAGCTTAATCCTAGGCCTGGAGAGATACAGAGAGATACCATGTTGATGTAGCTTAGCCCTCTAGGACTGGAGAGCTACAGAGAGATACCATGTTGATATAGCTTAGTCCTAGGCCTAGAGAGCTACAGAGTAATGATACCTGTCTCCCTATTGGGGGGTGTATAGGGTAATGATACCTGTCTCCTATTGGGGGGTATAGGGTAATGATGCCTGTCTCCTATTGGGGGGTATAGGGTAATGATACCTGTCTCCTATTGGGGGGTATAGGGTAATGAACCTGTCTCCAATTGGTGGGTATAGGATAATGGTAGATGTCTCCTATTGGGGGGTATAGGGTAATGATACCTGTCTCCTATTGTGGGGTATAGGGTAATGATACCTGTCTCCTATTGGGGGGTATAGGGTAATGTTACCTGTCTCCTATTGGGGGGTATAGGGTAATGATACCTGTCTCACTGTCTCATTCTACTGTCTGTCACACAACCAATGTACTTACCCTATCCACACGCACATCAGTATCTCTCTCCCTCTATATCTCTCTCTCTATCTCTCTTGAACTCTCTCACTCACTCACTCTCTCACTGTCTCTCTCTGCCTTTCTCTCTCCCTCTCTCTCTCCCTCCCCTCTCTCTCTCTCTCTCTCTCTCTCTCTCTCTCTCTCTCTCTCTCTCTCTCTCTCTCTCTCTCTCTCTCTCTCTCTCTCTCTCTCTTTCTCTCTCTCTTTACATTTCTACAGATGAGCATACATGTGATTATATGGTAACACACAGCAGCATTCCAGATCATAAGGCATTATGACACAGACAAGGATAAAGGTTCAGTCCACAATTAATTTTGACAATGTCCTTACATGCACTTGAGCCAAGTAGGCCATTGACTCTGAGTAAATAGAATGCAAAATATCTTCAAGATAGCGTGCATGTACAGGGACCATTGAAAGCATTAAACACATAAGATGTGTCCCAAAGTGCACCATATTCCCTATATAGTGCACTACTTTTGACCATAGCCCTATGGGCCCTGGCCGCCCTGGTCAAAGCACTGCACTATATAGGGAATAGTGTGCCATTTGGGACGCAAGCAGGACGTTCTGACAGAACAGTAGACTCTTTAGAATTGAGGTTCCCTAAGGAGAGCTGGTTAATTTCCATGCATTTCCATGGGCTGTAATTCATAATTATGCCACAAATCTTGATCCTTTTGTCATTGCGCACACAAACTCTGTCCAGAGAGAGAGAGAAAGAGAGAGAGAGAGAAAGAGAGAGAGAGAGAAAGAGAGAGAGAGAAAGAGAGAGAGAGAAAGAGAGAGAGAAGAGAGAGAGAGAGAGAGAGAGAGAGAGAGAGAGAGAGAGAGAGAGAGAGAGAGAGAGGGGAGGGAGAGAGAGAGAGAGAGAGAGAGAGAGAGAGAGAGAGATACAGAGAGAGAGACAGAGAGAGAGAGAGAGAGAGAGAGAGAGAGAGAGAGAGAGAGAGAGAGAACGATGACGGGTGACATAGAACAACCCATTAGAGAGCTGGCCACCCCCGCAAAGAAGCCAGCAGAACAGCCCACCTCAGATCCTGGCCAAAGTCTCGACACCGCAGCAGCACAGTACACCCTAGACCCTGACCATAGCCTCGACATCACACCCAGACAAACAAATGAAGAACCCCAAGCCCAGAGGATCCCAACCCCTCTGAGCACCCCCCCCTGTCAGCCACCCTGATAGCCCTCATGACGACCCCCCCACACCCACTGAGGACATATACAATCCACAGATTGTACTCCTTATGGAATCAAACGGGAAATACATACAAGAAAATAAACTTTTTCCAAAACACACAGTGTCTAAACTCTGGTGTCCAAACACCCAGCGCGCCCTAGACCTTCTGTCTGAGGACCGACTAGGATCACCCAGCCACATAATAATACACACAGGCACAAACGACCTGAGAACACAGCAGGAAAGGGTGGCCACATCACTCAAGGGAGTGATAGAAAAAGCTTCTTCTACTCTCCCCAACACACAAGTGGTTATCTCAACCCTGTTACCACGAAAAGACTTCCACCCTGCTACCATACAGCGGGTAAACGCAAGTATTTGCCGTGACTGTGCATCAAAACCAAATGTCAACCTGGCCCACCACTCCACCCTGGACGTGAACAGCCTTTATGACCAGGTCCACCCATACAAGGCAGCAGTGCCCACCTTCGCCCGGACCCTAAAGGATATCGACCTCAACCGCAGACCCAACACCTCACACAGGAGCAACAGATCAACAGACACCCCGCCCAGACCAGCGAGACACTCTCCCAGACCTGCGGGACCCCCCCCAGGACCTACACATAGAGGACCCCCGCAGAGAGGACCTACATCCAGACCACAGCACCATCAACCATATCTACACCCCCACCCCCACCAATTAACTCCCCCCCAAGTCAACCATGCCCACACCCCATTTAGGCCCCCTCAGATCAGACCTATGCCCCTCCTACCCACCCCAAGTCCCCACTCCCACAAAGAGGGCCTCAACATGAAAATCACACATACGCCCAGGCCGTGAGCAGGCAAACAGGCCCAACACCCACTCTTACACTAGCCCAAGCCAATGGCATGTACCAGATGCTCAGCAGGCTCTGCTCACAATTACTGGCCTGAGGCCAAACCACACAACCAACAACATTAGACACTTTATGGAACACAAAGCCTTCACTATTTCATCCTGGAATATCCAAGGCCTGAGGTCATCTGCCTTTGGCCTAAAGAGCAGGAATCTGGACTTCATCAAAGAAATCGGAAATACAGACATTGTCATCCTACAAGAAACATGGTATAGAGGAGACGGACCCACTGGTTTCCCTCGAGGTTACAGAGAGCTGGTAGTCCCATCCACCAAACTACCAGGTGTGAAACAGGGAAGGGACTCAGGGGGTATGCTAATTTGGTATAGAGCAGACCTAACTCACTCTATTCAATTAATCAAAACAGGAACATTTTACATTTGGTTAGAAATTCAAAAGGAAATTATCTAAACTGAGAAAAATGTCCTCCTGTGTGCTACCTATATCCCCCCACTAGAATCCCCATACTTTAATGAAGACAGTTTCTCCATCCTGGAGGGGGAAATCAATCATTTCCAGACCCAGGGACATGTACTAGTCTGTGGCGACCTAAATGCCAGAACTGGACAAGAACCTGACACCCTCAGCACACAGGGGGACAAACACCTACCTGGAGGTGACAGCATTCCCTCCCCCATATGCCCCCCTAGGCACAACTACGACAACATAACCAACAAAAACGGGTCACGACTCCTGCAGCTCTGTCGCACACTGGGTATGTACATAGTCAATGGTAGGCTTCGAGGGGACTCCTATGGTAAGTACACCTATAGCTCATCTCTTGGCAGTAGTACTGTAGACTACTTTATCACTGACCTCAACCCAGAGTCTCTCAGAGCGTTCACAGTCAGCCCACTGACATCCCTATCAGACCACAGCAAAATCACAGTCTACTTGAACAGAGCAATACTCAATCATGAGGCATCAAAGCCAAAGGAACTGAATAATATTAAGAAATGCTATAGATGGAAGGAAAGTAGTGTTGAAATCTACAAAAAAACAATTAGGAAACAACAAATTCAATCCATTCTAGACAACTTCCTGGACAAAACGTTCCACTGTAATAGTGAAGGTGTAAACTTGGCAGTAGAAAACCTAAACAGTATATTTGACCTCTCAGCTTCCCTATCAAATCTAAGAATCTCTAACAGAAAACCAAAGAAAAGTAATAACAGTGATAAATGGTTTGATGAAGAATGCAAAAACTTAAGAAAGAAATTGAGAAACCTATCCAACCAAAAACATAGAGACCCAGAAAACCTGAGCCTACGCCTTCACTATGGTGAATCACTAAAACAATACAGAAATACACTACGGAAAAAGAAGGAACAGCATGTCAGAAATCAGCTCAATGTAATTGAAGAATCCATAGACTCTAACCACTTCTGGGAAAATTGGAAAACACTAAACAAACAACAACAACACGAAGAGCTATCTATCCAAAACGGAGATGTATGGGTAAACCACTTCTCCAATCTTTTTGGCCCTATAACAGAGAACAAACAGCAAAAAAATATACATGATCAAATGCAAATCTTAGAATCAACTATTAAAGACTACCAGAACCCACTAGATTCTCCAATTACATTGAATGAACTACAGGACAAAATACAAACCCTCCAACCCAAAAAGTCCTGTGGTGTTGATGGTATCCTCAATGAAATGATAAAATATACAGACCACAAATTTCAATTAGCTATACTTAAACTCTTTAACATCATCCTTAGCTCTGGCATCTTCCCCAATATTTGGAACCAAGGACTGATCACCCCAATCCACAAAAGTGGAGACAAATTTGACCCCAATAACTACCGTGGGATATGCGTCAACAGCAACCTTGGGAAAATCCTCTGCATTATCATTAACAGCAGGCTAGTTCATTTCCTCAGTGAAAACAATGTACTGAGCAAATGTCAAATTGGCTTTTTACCAAATTACCGTACGACAGACCACATATTCACCCTGCACACCCTAATTGACAAACAAACAAACTAAAACAAAGGCAAAGTCTTCTCATGCTTTGTTGATTTCAAAAAAGCTTTTGACTCAATTTGGCATGAGGGTCTGCTATACAAATTGATGGAAAGTGGGGTTGGGGGAAAAACATACGACATTATAAAATCCATGTACACAAACAACAAGTGTGCGGTTAAAATTGGCAAAAAACACACACATTTCTTTCCACAGGGCCGTGGGGTGAGACAGGGATGCAGTTTAAGCCCCACCCTCTTCAACATATATATCAACGAATTGGCGAGGGCACTAGAACAGTCTGCAGCACCCGGCCTCACCCTACTAGAATCTGAAGTCAAATGTCTTCTGTTTGCTAATGATCTGGTGCTTCTGTCACCAACCAAGGAGGGCCTACAGCAGCACCTAGATCTTCTGCACAGATTCTGTCAGACCTGGGTCCTGACAGTAAATCTCAGTAAGACAAAAATAATGGTGTTCCAAAAAAGGTCCAGTTGCCAGGACCACAAATACAAATTCCATCTAGACACCGTTGCCCTAGAGCACACAAAAAACTATACATACCTCGGCCTAAACATCAGCGCCACAGGTAACTTCCACAAAGCTGTGAACGATCTGAGAGACAAGGCAAGAAGGGCCTTCTATGCCATCAAAAGGAACATAAAAGTTGACATACCAATTAGGATCTGGCTAAAAATACTTGAATCAGTTATAGAACCCATTGCCCTTTATGGTTCTGAGGTCTGGGGTCCGCTCACCAACCAAGAATTCACAAAATGGGACAAACACCAAATTGAGACTCTGCATGCAGAATTCTGCAAAAACATCCTCCGTGTACAACGTAAAACACCAAATAATGCATGCAGAGCAGAATTAGGCCAATACCCGCTAATTATCAAAATCCAGAAAAGAGACGTTAAATTCTATAACCACTTAAAAGGAAGCGATTCCCAAACCTTCCATAACAAAGCCATCACCTACAGAGAGATGAACTTGGAGAAGAGTCCCCTAAGTAAGCTTGTCCTGGGGCTCTGTTCACAAACACAAACAGCCCCCACACAGCCCCAGGACAACAACAACAACAACAACAACACAATTAGACCCAACCAAATCATGAGAAAACAAAAAGAGAATTACTTGACACATTGGAAAGAACAAACAAAAAAACAGAGCAAACTTGAATGCTATTTGGCCCTAAACAGAGAGTACACAGTGGCAGAATACCTGACCACTGTGACTGACCCAAACTTAAAGAAAGCTTTGACTATGTACAGACTCAGTGAGCATAGCCTTGCTATTGAGAAAGGCCGCCGTAGGCAGACCTGGATCTCAAGAGAAGACAGGCTATGTGCACACTGCCCACAAAATGAGGTGGAAACTGAGCTGCACTTCCTAACCTCCTGCCAAATGTATGACCATATTAGAGACACATATTTCCCTCAGATTACAGCGATCCACAAAGAATTCGAAAACAAACCCAATTTTGATAAACTCCCTTATCTACTGGGTGAAAAACCACAGTGTGCCATCACAGCTGCAATATTTGTGACCTGTTGCCACAAGAAAAAGGGGCAACCAGTGAAGAACAAACACCATTGTAAATACAACCCATATTTATGTTTATTTATTTTCCCATTTGTACTTTAACTATTTGCACATTGTTACAACACTGTATATATACATAATATGACATTTGAAATGTCTTTATTCTTTTTAAACTTCTGAGTGTAATGTTTACTGTTAATATTTATTGTTTATTTCACTTTTGTTTACTATCTACTTCACTTGCTTTGGCAATGTTAACACACGTTTCCCATGCCAATAAAGCCCTTAAATTGAATTGAAATTGAATTGAGAGAGAGAGAGAGAGAGAGAGAGAGAGAGAGAGAGAGAGAGAGAGAGAGAGAGAGAGAGAGAGAGAGAGAGAGACAGAGAGACAGAGAGACAGAGAGAGAGAGAGAGAGAGAGAGCACAATATTTAGGCTACAGATAAACACAAACATTAGATTAGCCCAAGAAACATATCCTTAAGCTATATTGTAAACATTCACCTCTCAGATTGTGGTATTTGGGTAAAAGATTAATAGCCCTTTACATTTTTCATTTGTTGTAATCATGATATGCTATTCCATAAAAGACATACAAGTTTATTTCATTCATTCCAAAGAAGTGCTCTGGCAGTAGTATTGATTAGACCTATGTCACCATCTGTGGAAGGCCGAGCATCCTAGCTAGCCTGGGTACCAGTCTGTTTTGTGCATTCGTGACACTCCTTGTCATGCCAAGGAGTGGAATGATAGCACAAACAAACTCCAAGCGTTGGCTGCTGTCAAATTTTGGTCACCCTGGAGACGAGGAGGACCCTCCCACTGGCCGCGCGGGCAGGTTTAAATACCTGGCTAAAATGTTTCATCCGGTGGAAGGATAGTTCAAACCTAAACCGTTCACCTGTCCCGTCCCGCTATCTCGTGGAGTAACGTATACCGAGACAACTTTTTAGGATAGGCTACATCCCGGGAGAAATACTAAAGTGAGTATTGAGTCTGCTTCCTTTTAAATAAATGTGGTCTTGTGCGAACAGACTACCAGTAATAGCCTTCCGTTCTGTATAGACAGGTGCAGATAGAGATGTCTGTTATCGCATGCCGGATAGCGTTGTTTTAACAATATAAATACCTCTCTCCTCCTCAATCTATTGTCAGTTCTGTTCGAGAGTTGGAAAAGTAAATATGCTACAACGTTTTAGGCGGCTACACTTGTTTAGGTACTACATGTGTTGCTTCGCAATGTTTGAATGAACAATGTGCACTTTATTGGAATTTCAGATAGGTTGTTGTTGTTGCTATTTAGATGACGTTTTGATTTTTACATCTGTGACGAAGGTTACATTTAGGACCGATTTCACCTGGCTGTCATGCTAAGTTTGTATTTTAGAGATGTATTGGTATAAGGGGATGGCTGGAGCTGCATTTGAACAGGCAATAAGCACATGAAGCTACCTACCTACTGTGCCATAAAGGTTTGGACCTCTTGACAGGGGCTGTGCTGTGCTAGTACAGGATAATGTGGTGTTTATTTTAGGTGATAGACCTTTTCAATTGCAATTTCATTTCATAGCATTTCACCTTGTGCAATAAGTGCTTTGACACCAGAGTTGGGATCAATCCCATTTCAACTCCATCTATTCAAAATAAAATGGCACTATTCAATAACTTGAATGTGAATTTCAATTCATCTCCTGTATTGAAAATGAAATTTACCCCAACCCTGGTATCCCCGCTGGCCCAGCCGCCATACACCACAGCACCTAGTAACATGTCCTTGCCGTGCACCCAGAACCTAATCAGCTAATGTTACTGCTGTGACCAGAGACCAAGCACCTAGTGACTGACTGACAGGTCACCATGTTGGTGAACAACGGTAACGCTCGGCTGGAGCTGGCCACAGGAGAGGAGAGACTGACCGACACACAGTCCCCTTATAAGGAATAGAAGCGGTTAAGTCCCCTGCTGTGCCCATAATGGTACCCTATTCCCTACAGAGCCCTATGGGCCCTGGTCAAAAGTAGTGCACTATATAGGGAATAGGGTGCCATTTGGGAGGCAGACCCCTAGCATCTCTCTGGACAGGGCCACCAGAGGCAGTGGGCTTTGAGGAGAAGCTTCAACCAAACATGGTCGTCCTCATTATCATCCTCCCAGCATGGCTTATCAACTGCTGTTTCAAGGTTTTACAGCTCTAGTTATCCTGCTGCTGTTTTACATATTCTATGGCGTTATGGTCATCGGCAGGCGGAGCAGGGCTGCTGCAAAGCCTTGTGGGTCCTGTGACCCGCAGCAGGGAGAGGAGAGGAGCAGTCAGTGAGTAATGATGACATGGACGTGGATGATGCTGTAAAACGCTTAGGTTATGGCTGCATCCGGGCGAGCGGGCGGGCGGGCGGACTGACTGACTGACTGACAGACAGAAAGATCAGACAGACAGACAGACAGGAAAATCAGACAGACAGACAGAGCGCCAGAATGGCCAGACAGACAGACCGCCAGAATGGCCAGACAGACAGACAGACCGACCGTTAGAATGTTTCTGAGGTCTAAAGTAGAATTTCTATTAATCACTGGAATTGTTGTTATTGTTGTTGTTGTTGTTGTTGTTGTTGTTGTTGTCTCTCCCCCTCTTCCTATATCGCTCCTTCTCCTCCTCTCTTAATCTCTCCCTTTAGCTCTCCCTTTCTCTCCCTCTCCCTCAGCTTTGAGACCAACCCTCCAATCAACGACCCTCCCATCACAGACGACCTTCCTGTCACCGACGACGACCTTCCCAAGATGGCTTCCGACTCCGCTTCTGATGACAGCAAGTTCCTGCGGCAGGACCATGACTTCAGGAACAGTGGTGTGGGGCAGGCTGATTGGTCGGCCAAGAAGATGGTGTGGATCCCGTCAGAGAAGGAGGGGTTTGAGGCCGCCAGCATTAAGGAAGAGAAGGGAGACGATGTAAGGCTGTTGCATCTGAAATGGCACCCTATTCCCTATATAGTGCACTACTTTTCACCAGGACCCTAGTGCACTATATAGAAAATCTTCCTCATCCTTTTCCTCCTCCTCTTCCTCCACCTCCTTCTCCTCTTCCTCCTCTTCCTCCTCTTCCTCATCTTCCT
Organism: Coregonus clupeaformis; assembly: GCF_020615455.1. Taxonomy (NCBI): domain Eukaryota; kingdom Metazoa; phylum Chordata; class Actinopteri; order Salmoniformes; family Salmonidae; genus Coregonus; species Coregonus clupeaformis. Next base: position 550,464 of record NW_025533548.1, read on the forward strand.
CATCTTCCTCCTCCTCCTCCTCCTCCTCCTCCTCCTCTTCCTCTTCCTCCTCCTCATCTTCCTCTTCCTCTTCCTCATCCTCCTCATCCTCCTCATCTTCCTCCTCCTCCTCCTCTCTCCTCCTCATCCTCTTCCTCCTCCTCCTCATCCTCTTCCTCCTCTTCCTCATCCTCATCCTCCTCTTCCTCCTCCTCCTCCTCTCTCCTCCTCTCCAGGTGCTGGTAGAGTTGGCTAATGGTAGGAAAGCGACAGTCAACAAGGATGATATCCAAAAGATGAACCCTCCTAAGTTCAGTAAGGTGGAGGACATGGCAGCTCTTACCTGTCTCAACGAGGCCTCTCTCCTCCACAACCTCAGAGAGAGGTACTTCTCCAGCCTAATCTACGTGAGTACGCTCTTAGAAAAAAGGGTTCCAAAAGGGTCCCCATAGGATAACCCTTTTTGGTTTCAGGGAGTAGCCTTTTTGGTTTCAGGGAGAAGCCTTTTTGGTTCCATGTAGAACCCTTTTGTGTTCCATGTAGAATCCACTGTGGAAAGGGTCCTAAATGGAACCCAAAAGGGTTCTCCCTGGAACCAAAAGGGTTCTACCTGGAACCAAAAAGGGTTCTCCTATGGGGACAGCCAAAGAACCCTTTTAGGTTCTAGATAGCATTTTTTTTGTACCTTTTACTGCAGTGGGCTAAATCAGGCTCACACAGAGTGTTTCTTAGTAGTCTTCAACAAATCTACTTTGAAACAAAAGTAAACACCTCACACACATGGTTATGGCCTTAAAAAAAGAAGACACCTGTACCATGTCAGATACAGAGTTGAAATGGATTTTGCATCCCAATATTACACTTTGTATACATCGCAGAAGACTGAAATATAACAAAACCGTTTGACATAGAAACACAGAATTCTCAGCGGGTTTTTATAAATAATGTTTATAAAATTATGAAAATATAAAAAATATTAATAACATTGCACCCATGAGGCCACTAGAGGGTGATTTGGTAATTTGACTGCAGGAAAGGCATACGAGTGTATAGACAATACCCGTATAGACACACACACACACACACATACACAGGCATGCACACACACACACACACACACACAGGTACATACATGCACGCACGTGCACACATAATACACACACAGACACACACACACACACACACACAAATGATGTTAATGGGCAATTTGTGCTGAAGTTTTTAACATGTGTACGGAACAAAAATTATAATCCTCCTCCTCTTCCTCTTCATCCTCCTCTCCTCCCCCCTCCTCTCCTCCTCTTCCTCTCCTCTCCTCTCCTCCTCTCCTCCTCCTCCTCCTCCTCCTCCTCTCTTCCTCCTCCTCTCCTTTCCTCTCCTCTCCTCTCCTCCCCCTCCTCTCCTCTCCTCCCCCTCCTCTCCTCTCCTCCCCCTCCAATCCTCTCCTCTCCAGACGTATTCAGGTCTGTTCTGTGTGGTGGTGAACCCCTATAAGATGCTTCCTATCTACTCAGAGAAGATCATTGAGATTTATAAGGGGAAGAAACGTCACGAGGTTCCTCCTCATATCTACTCCATCACTGATAACGCTTACAGGAACATGATGCAAGGTAAAGGGGAGAGAGAGAGAGAGGGGGGGGGGCATATAATTTAATGAATGTTATAGAAATAGGACAATACAGTATGTTTAACTGAGGACAGGCGATGCAGCATTGAATGTCTGGAGATATCTGGCTGTCTGGTCTAGCAGTGGCTTTAACCTCAAACCAAGGCTGTGTCCCAAATGGTAGCCTGCTATTCCCTATATAGTGCACTACTTTTCCCCAGGGCACATCAAATCAAATCAAATTGTATTTGTCACATGCTTCGTGAACAGCAGGTGTAGACTAACAGTGACATGCTTACTAACGTCCCCAACAGTGCAGAGAGAAGATGAGATTAAAATACATAATTATTAATAATATAAAAAATAATAACACAAGGAATACATACACAATGAGTAACGATAACTTGGCTATATACACTGGGTACCAGTACTGAGTCGATGTGCAGGGGTACGAGGTAATGTAGGTAGATATGTACATATAGGTAGGGGTAAAGTGACTAGGCAACAGGCTATATATTAAATAGTAACAGCAGCGTATGTGTGTGTGTGTGAGTGTGTGTGTGTGTGTGTGTGTGTGTGTGTCTGTGTTGGAGTGTCAGTGTAAGTATGTGTGAGTGTGTGGGTAGAGTCCTGTGTGTGTGCATAGAGTCAAAATAGTTAGTGTAAAAAGTGTCAATGCAGATAGTCCGGGGTAGCTATTTGGTTAACTATTTAACTAACTATTTAGCAGTCTAATGGCTTGGGGGTAGAAGCTGTTCAGGGTCCTGTTGGTTCCTACTTGGTGCATCAGTATCGCTTGCCGTGAGGTAGCAGAGAGAACAGTCTATGACTAGGGTGGCTGGAGTCTTTGACAATTTGTAGGTCCTTCCTCTGACACCGCCTGGTATAGAGGTCCTGGATGGCAGGGAGCTCTGCCCCAGTGATGTACTGGGACGTACGCACTACAGTCTTAGAAAAAAAGGTGCTATTTAGAACCTAAAAGGGTTCTTCGGCTGTCTCTATAAGAGAACCCTTTAAAGAACCCTTTTTGGTTCCAGATAGAACCCTTTTGGTTCCAGATAGAACCCTTTCCACAGAGGGTACTACATGGAACCCAAAAGGGTTCTACCTGGAACCAAAAAGGGTTCTCCTATGGGGACAGCCGAAGAACCCTTTTGGAACCCTTTTTTCTAAGAGTGTATTCTCTATATAATGCCCAGTGCTTAAAGTAGTGCATTATATAGGGAACAGGATGCCATTTCAGACGCAATCCAATTCTTTCTTGTCCAGTTTCCACCAATCAGAAGGGGGTCATCTCCAAAATACCCATACATGGAGTGTGTGTGTGTGTGTGTGTGTTAAGGTGTGTGTGTTTGTGTTTCAAAATACCCATACATGGAGCAGGTTACCAAGGTTACCTTCCTCCAGTAGCCCTCTCCATCCTCCTGCTATTTTTAGCCAATAATGAGTGACAGAGAAGTTAATCTCTTGCAAAAATAGATTTAGGAAGATTTAGGAAGCTGTTCCTAGCCTCTGGCTAGTCTTTCCTCTATGTGTGAGTGAGCAGAGTACCGCCCTAAAGTTCATGTTTGGTGTGTTCAGCTTGGCTTCAACTGTCCTGCCTTAACCCATCTCTCTCCCTCTGTTTCCCTTCTCTCCTTCAATCTCTTTCTCTCTCCCTCTCCCCCCTCTCTCTCGCTCTCCCTCCCTCTTCCTCACCCTCTCTCCATCTCCCTCCTTCCCTATCTCTCCCCCCCTCCTCTCTCTCTCCCTCCCTCCCTCTCCCCCTCCCTCCCTCCCTCCCTCCCTTTCTCTCTGTCTTTCTCCATAGACCGTGAGGACCAGTCCATTCTGTGCACGTGAGTCCAAACCTCAAACACAGACATACCTTTTCCAACACATTAACTTGTTGCCCCTTGCACCATGGCTGCGTCCCAAATGTTACCTTATTCCCGTGACCTTGGGACTATAAGGTTCTATCTGCGCAAAGCATCAACGTTTTCACATCTCAGAACTGTTTTGTACACTCTTAGAAAGAAGGGTTCCAAAAGGGTTATTCGGCTGTCCCCATATGAGAACCCTTTTTGGTTCCAGGTAGAACCCTGTTTGTTTCCAGGTAGAACCCTTTTGGATTCCATGTAGAACCCTCTGTGGAAAGGGTTTTACATGGAACCCAAAGGGTTCTACCTGGAACCAAAAAGGGTTCTTCAAAGGGTTGTCCTATTGGGGACAGCTGAAGAACCCTGTTAGGTTCTGGATATAACCTTTTTTTCTAAGAGTGTAGTGAATTCTTCTTTCATAACTGATTAAGGTCCTCACCTTAAAAGTGCAGAGTACCAAAATCTTGAGACATTTCTAAATCAGTTTTTTTAGCGGGGTGCAATCGCAGATAGAACCTTATGGTTCTGAAATGTCAATCTGGGTTCAGCCATAAGGTTCTATCTGACACTTATGAATTAGACAGAGGTGAGTCTGGACCCCTGTCCTTCTCCTCTCCTCTTTAACCCCCTGTCCCTCTCCTCTCCTCTCTAACCACCTGTCCCTCTCCTCTCTAACCCCCTGTCCCTCTCCTCTCTAACCCCCTGTCCCTCTCCTCTCCTCTCTAACCCCCTGTCCCTCTCCTCTCTAACCCCCTGTCCCTCTCCTCTCTAACCCCCTGTCCCTCTCCTCTCTAACCCCCTGTACCTCTCCTCTCCTCTCTAACCCCCTATCCCTCTCCTCTCCTCTCTAACCCCCTATCCCTCTCCTCTCCTCTCTAACCCCATGTCCCTCTCCTCTCCTCTCTAACCCCCTATCCCTCTCCTCTCTAACCACCTGTCCCTCTCCTCTCTAACCACCTGTCCCTCTCCTCTCTAACCCCCTGTCCCTCTCCTCTCCTCTCTAACCCCCTGTCCCTCTCCTCTCCTCTCTAACCCCCTGTCCCTCTCCTCTCCTCTCTAACCCCCTGTCCCTCTCCTCTCTACCCCCTGTCCCTCTCCTCTCTAACCCCCATCTCTCTCCTCTCTAACCCCCTGTCCCTCTCCTCTCCTCTCTAACCCCCTGTCCCTCTCCTCTCTACCCCCTGTCCCTCTCCTCTCTAACCCCCATCTCTCTCCTCTCTAACCCCATGTCCCTCTCCTCTCCTCTCTAACCCCCTATCCCTCTCCTCTCTAACCCCCTGTCCCTCTCCTCTCTAACCCCCTGTCCCTCTCCTCTCTAACCCCCTGTCCCTCTCCTCTCTACCCCCTGTCCCTCTCCTCTCTAACCCCCATCTCTCTCCTCTCTAACCCCATGTCCCTCACCTCTCCTCTCTAACCCCCTATCCCTCTCCTCTCTAACCCCCTGTCCCTCTCCTCTCTAACCCCCTGTCCATCTCCTCTCTAACCCCCTGTCCCTCTCCTCTCTAACCCCTGTCCCTCTCCTCTCTAACCCCCTGTCCCTCTCCTCTCTAACCCCCTGTCCCTCTCCTCTCTAACCCCCTGTCCCTCTCCTCTCTAACCCACTGTCCCTCTCCTCTCCTCTCTACCCAACCAGAGGTGAGTCAGGAGCGGGCAAGACAGAGAACACTAAGAAGGTGATCCAGTATCTAGCGGTGGTGGCTTCCTCTCACAAAGGCAGCAAGAAGGACCCTGGAGCTGTGAGTGTTACCTCTAGTGTACAATACAATATGATACACTACAATACACTGGAGCTGTGTTACCTCTAGTGTACAATACAATATGATACACTACAATACACTGGAGCTGTGTTACCTCTAGTGTACAATACAATATGATATACTACAATACACTGGATCTGTGTTACCTCTAGTGTACAATACAATATGATACACTACAATACACTGGAGCTGTGAGTGTTACCTCTAGTGTACAATACAATATGATACACTACAATACACTGGAGCTGTGTTACCTCTAGTGTACAATACAATATGATACACTACAATACACTGGAGCTGTGAGTGTTACCTCTAGTGTACAATACAATATGATACACTACAATACACTGGAGCTGTGTTACCTCTAGTGTACAATACAATATGATACACTACAATACACTGGAGCTGTGTTACCTCTAGTGTACAATACAATATGATACACTACAATACACTGGATCTGTGTTACCTCTAGTGTACAATACAATATGATACACTACAATACACTGGAGCTGTGAGTGTTACCTATAGTGTACAATACAATATGATACACTACAATACACTGGAGCTGTGTTACCTCTAGTGTACAATACAATATGATACACTACAATACACTGGAGCTGTGAGTGTTACCTCTAGTGTACAATACAATATGATACACTACAATACACTGGATCTGTGTTACCTCTAGTGTACAATACAATATGATACACTACAATACACTGGAGCTGTGAGTGTTACCTCTAGTGTACAATACAATATGATACACTACAATACACTGGAGCTGTGTTACCTCTAGTGTACAATACAATATGATACAATACAATACACTGGATCTGTGTTACCTCTAGTGTACAATACAATATGATACACTACAATACACTGGAGCTGTGAGTGTTACCTCTAGTGTACAATACAATATGATACACTACAATACACTGGAGCTGTGTTACCTCTAGTGTACAATACAATATGATACACTACAATACACTGGAGCTGTGTTACCTCTAGTGTACAATACAATATGATACACTACAATACACTGGAGCTGTGAGTGTTACCTCTAGGGTTGCAAAATACCGTTAACTTTCCTACATTTCCCAGAAATCCTGGATGGAAGTTTCTTGGAATCAGGATGGAATAAGCAGGAAATCTGGGAATCATCCAACCGTGATTTCTGGAAAACCTGGGAATTTAGGGAAAGTTACTGGAATCTTTGCAACCCTACCTCTACTGTACTCTCCTAAACACATTCAAAACAATACAATGGAACTTCTTTAATCCCTCAGAGGATAGCAGCAGATATTGAGTTGATGGAAATTGAACGGAAATGTCAAAACTGTGTAACCCTTTTGTTTTAAATGAAATTGAGATGAGTACTCATGAGTGACTGTACTTTTATCAATGTGATAACCATTTTTTTTTTTAACAATTAAATACATTTCTGTGTGACATTTTTTGTGTGACAGGATGCACCAACACTAGTCAAGGTATGAAAAGTCTTACTGTCATGAGGGCAATACAGACTACTCTAACCTTAACTGACTGTGTGGTAGAAACTGCTGTTAGTCTGGTTGGTGGGCTGGTTTCTCTTCAGTTTGTGGTGTGCTGCTGGTGGTTTAGGCGTTATGTCTTCTGCTCTCAAAATCAATACTGATAGACCACCTCCCCCCTGTAGTTTTATATGAATCAATACTGATAGCCAATGATCCATACTCTAAGTCCTGCTATTAGACCACCTCTATATTCATGTTCTATATATTCTATGTTCCCCTTACCCAATCACAGAGTAAGGAGAAAGACAGTTTAGGGTTCACATATCAGACACTACCTATTCACCAAGGATACAATTACATTAGAACAAGAACAAGAACAAGAAAAATTTAATAAAAAAATAGCTAGTGATAATAAAGAAGAATAGAAGAATACTTTATTGTTTATCATTAATAATACGTTATGCCAGGTTATGATATATTATGCCAGGTTATGATATATTATGCCAGGTTATGATATATTATGCCAGGTTATGCCAGGTTTCATTTACAACTGCGACCTGGCCAAGATAAAGCAAAGCAGTGCGATAAAAACAACAACACAGAGTTACATATGGGGTAAACAAAACATAAAGTCAAAAATACAACAGAAAGTATATATACAGTGTGTGCGAATGTAGTAAATTATGGAGGTAAGGCAATAAATGGGCCATAGTGCAAAATAGTTACAATTTCGTATTAACACTGGAATGATAGATGTGCAAACGATGATGTGCAAATAGAGATACTGGGGTGCAAATTAGCAAAATAAATAACAATATGGGGATGAGGTAGTTGGATGGGCTTATTACAGATGGGCTGTGTACAGGTGCAGTGATCGGTAAGCTGCTCTGACAACTGACGCCTAAAGTTAGTGAGGGAGATAAGAGTCTCCAGCTTCAGAGATTTTTGCAGTTCGTTCCAGTCATTGGCACCAGAGAACTGGAAGGAATGGTGGCCAAAGGAGGTGTTGGCTTTGGGGATGATACATTATGCCAGGTATGCCAGGTTATGATACATTATGCCAGGTTATGCCAGGTTATGCCAGGTTATGATACGTTATGCCAGGTTATAATACGTTATGCCAGGTTATGCCAGGTTATGATACATTATGCCAGGTTATGATACGTTATGACAGGTTATGCCAGGTTATAATACATTATGCCAGGTTATGCCAGGTTATAATATGTTGTGCCAGGTTATGCCAGGTTTAATACGTTATGCCAGGTTATGCCAGGTTATAATACGTTATGCCAGGTTATAATATGTTGTGCTAGGTTATGCCAGGTTATGATACGTTATGCCAGGATATGCCAGGTTATGATACGTTATGCCAGGTTATGCCAGGTTATGATACGTTATGCCAGGTTATAATATGTTGTGCCAGGTTATGCCAGGTTTAATACGTTATGCCAGGTTATGCCAGGTTATAATACGTTATGCCAGGTTATAATACGTTATGCCAGGTTATGATACGTTATGCCAGGTTATGCCAGGTTATGATACGTTATGCCAGGTTATAATACGTTATGCCAGGTTATGCCAAGTTATAATATGTTGTGCCAGGTTATGCCAGGTTATGATACGTAGTCTCCTGAGTGGCGCAGTGGTCTAAGGCAGTGGTCTATGGTTCGAATCCAGGCTCTGTCGCAGCAGGCCGCGACCGGGAGACTCATGGGCGGCGCACAATTGGCCCAGCGTCGTCCAGGGTAGGAGAGGGAATGGCCGGCAGGGATGTAGCTCAGTTGATAGAGCATGGCGTTTGCAACGCCAGGGTTGTGGGTTCGATTCCCACGGGGGGCCAGTATAAAAAAATATGTATTCACTAACTGTAAGTCGCTCTGGATAAGAGCGTCTGCTAAAATGTAAATGTAATACGTTATGCCAGGTTATGATACGTTATGCCAGGTCATAATACATTATAATAGGTTATAATGGTCACACCATCCCTCTACCTCCCCTGTAGGAGAAGCCAGAGAAGCCTGGGTCTCTGGCCTATGTGAGTATGAGAGTAGCACCCTATTCCCTATTTAGTGCACTACTTTTGACCACCACCTATAGAGGTCTAGTAAAATAAGTGCACTACATATGTAATACGGTGCCATTTGGGACGTAGCCACAGTGAGTTCATAGCTGCATGCTAGCTAGCGTGTCACACCTACATTAGATTAAATGATATTTTCAATCTCTTCTCTCCTCTCCTATAGCATGGGAACACTATTAACTGTTGATGACATCTCTGTGTGTGTTAGAAAGTATAGGCCTGTATGACGTTTAAAATAGTGTGTGAAACATTCAAAAATCACCCCATAATAATATTTTCACTAATATCTCCGAGCTGTTTCTATGCTACGTCTCACTGACTGTGCTTTGCTCTGTGTCTGTTGCACTGCTTTGTAGTGTGCTAAAAAAATAAGTGTGTCTAAGTTGTCAATTTCTTGTTGTACAGTGTAAAATAACTTTTGTTGTTTTGTTGTGTGACATCATTATTTTGTAATATAAAAATTTGGATGTCACAGATATGTTGGATATATTTGATTATTTTTACTACTTTCTCCTGGTTTCCCTACAGGGGGCGCTAGAGAAGCAGCTTCTGCAGGCTAACCCCATCCTCTCCTTTCCCTCCTTCTCTCTCTTCCTCTCCTCTCTCCTCCTCTCCTCTCCTCCTCTCCTCTTCTCTCTCCTCTCCTCTCCTCTCCTCTCCTCTCCTCTCCTCTCCTCTCCTCTCCTCTCCTCTCCTCTCCTCTCCTCTCCTCTCCTCTCCTCTCCTCTCCTCTCCTCTCCTCTCCTCTCCTCTCCTCTCCTCTCCTCTCCTCTCCCACTCCCTCTCCTCTCCATCTCCCTCTCCTTTCCTCCTCTCCTCTCTACTCTCCTCTCCCCCTCCTCTCCCTCTCCTCTCCTCTCCTCTCCTCTCCCTCTCCTCTCCTCTCCTCTCCTCTCCTCTCCTCTCCTGTCCTCTCCTCTCCTCTCCTCTACAGGGGGAGCTAGAGAAGCAGCTGCTGCAGGCTAACCCCATCCTGGAAGCCTTCGGGAACGCCAAGACCATCAAGAACGACAACTCCTCACGATTCGTAATTACTCACAGTTTACACACACTTAGACACTGTTACACAAATTAAATTCATTACAGTTTTTCTCAATTGCTAAAACACTAAACCCTATTGTCTGAACCAAATGCTCAGTTGCCTGAACCCACTGATTGAATCAATCACTCTTTTGGCAAAACCATAAGCACTTTTCACCTGTTTAGACATAACTTGCCAACACATTTTCATTGTGATGCACCCGTGCTGCATAATGGTGAGCACAGGTGACAAAAGTCAAACACAATTAGAGCACAGGTGTCACCACTTGAACACAACAACTCAAAATGTGTGAGGGAACATATACAGTAAGCCAGTTCAGAGAGCACTGGTTTATGAGGCCCTACAATGGATAGAAATCTGAGAGGAAGAGTTCGTGTGAGAGGAGGTCGAGGTGGTTGAGGTGGTCAGCGAAGACAAAGAACAGTAATATCTGATGAAATCAGAGCTACTGTGATTGACCATGTTCTTGTCCATGGTATGAGCATGAGGGAGGCTGGACAAAGGGTACAACCAAACATCAGTAGATTCACTGTGTCCACCATGATCCGAAAATTTAGAGAAGAGAACAGGTAATTACCTTTTTTAGATATTATAGTACAGTATGTAAATGTTGACAGCAATTACTGTATGACATACTATATACTGTACCACAGTATACTGTAAGTAAATATATGTTTCAGTACATCACTGTACCAATGTACTGTAGTATTGTAATGGAGGGTTGGTCTAACTGTTTGTAGGCCTAGTATTCCATGTATATTTTTTGTAACTCTATGTTACAGGGGTGTAACTCTCTTTTTGTAGAATTGAAAGACTGCCATATGGGGGTGGGAGGACAGGTATGTTCTCCCCACACCAAGAGACCCTAATTGTTGATATGGTCCGTGAGAACAATGCCATTAAACTGAGCGAAATTCAGCAGAAGATCATTGAGGACCATTTAAATTTTGAGGGTATCAACAGTGTCAGCCTCTCTACTGTTGATCGTGTCCTCAAGCGCAACAGACTGCGCATGAAACAGCTATACAGAGTGCCCTTTGATCGCAACTCAGACAGAGTCAAAGAGCAAAGATTCCAGTATGTAGAGGTTGGCATATATCCAGACACATTCAATGTTGATTACTCTAAGTAGTGATTTACTGTAGTGGCCTAAATCACTTTTTCCGTATCACTTACAAAACGATATCTATTTCTACAGAGGGTTTTTCAACTGGATGCAATGGAAAGACCCCATCAATACATCTACATGGATGAAGCTGGGTTTAATCTCACCAAAAGGAGAAGGAGAGGCCGTAATGTGATTGGCCATCGGGCCATTGTTGGTGTTCCTGGGCAGCGTGGTGGCAATGTCACATTATGTGCTGCCATCAGCAATCATGGGGTTGTCCACCATCATGCCAACCTGGGGCCCTACAACACTCACCAGCTCCTCATTTTCCTCAATCACATGCGAGATGCTTTGTTAGGGCAGCAGGATGAGCATCCCATCTATGTTGTTGTTTGGGACAATGTGAGTTTTCACAGAGCCCTCCAGGTTAGAGAGTGGTACAATATGAACCAAGGTTTTATCAATCTTTGCCTTCCACCGTACTCCCCTTTCCTAAACCCCATTGAGGAATTCTTCTCCTCATGGCGGTGGAAGGTATATGAACGCCAACCTTACACCAGGGTAAATCTCCTGCAAGCCATGGGACTTGCCTGTGGTGACATAGGTGTGGAGGCATGCCAAGCCTGGATATGGCATGCCAGGGTTTTTTTCCCCCGTTGCCTGGCCAGACAAAATGTGGCCTGTGATGTGGATGAAGTCCTGTGGCCTGACCCAGTACGGAGTCATGATGCTGTGGCTGAGTATGTCACGAGTTGCTAAGCCAGAACCCAGAAGCAGACCAGGACAAGGTAAGTTGAAACGAAGGTGAGTGTTTATTACAAATTCAAGAGTGATGCTGAATAATCCAGGGAACAGAGCGGGCGGCGTTGATTAGTTGTTGGGGGTGCAGTGGTTGATCCCATCCTGGGTCGGCAGCCGCCGACCACCAGGCAGAGGTTGGATGAAGGTTCCGGACGGGTGACTGCAGATGGAACAAAACGGGGGTAAGTAAGCAACCAACCAACAAGGTGCAAAAACAACAAAACTAACGCTAGGCTCTAAAACTGATACTCTGGTAAACCTACTGTTCATGGCTAACGATCCGGCAGGGACTGGATGTTAGGCCAGAGCCTAAGAAGGGTGATGATCAGGACCAGGTGTGCAGATTGCTGATGGGATGCAGGTGCGGAAATCAAGAGAGCTCCCGGAGCGTTCCCGAACCCTCGGGAAACTGGAGATCACGAACAGAAAAACTAGTCACCAGACAGGACCCGACTCAGACTGCCGGGATCGTTACAGTACCCCCCTCCGGCCGAACGCCACCGGGCGGACTCCCCGGAGCGCCAGGATGGAGGCGGTAGAAGTCACTGATGAGGTCAGCATCTAGGACCTGTCGCCGCGGAATCCAACTCCTCTCTTCAGGACCATACCCCTCCCAGTCCACGAGATACTGGGAAACCCCGGCCCCGCCGTCTGGAATCCATGATGCGACGCACCGTGTAGGCAGGACCACCTCCGATCATCCGAGGAGGAGGAGGAGGAGGCGGAGGAGGCAACAGAGGACTGAGGAAGACAGGCTTGAGGCAGGAGACATGAAAGGTGGGATGGACTCTGAGCGTCCTCGGTAGTTTGAGTCGAACTGCCACTGGATTGATCACCTTCTCCACCACAAACGGACCAATGAACTTCGGTAACAACTTCCTAGACTCAGTCCGTAACGGAAGATCCCGTGTGGCCAACCAAACCCTATCTCCGATGGTATAGGTGGGAGCGGGGATCCGGCGACGATTCGCCTGGAGCTGATACCGGTCCGAAACTCTAAGGAGTGCCTTTCTGGCCCGATGCCAGGTCCGGTGGCAACGACGAATATGGGCCTGAACAGAAGGCACTGAGAGCTCCCTCTCCTGAGAAGGGAACAGGGGAGGTTGGTAGCCATACAGGCACTGGAAGGGAGACATCCCAGTGGCAGATGTAGGGGAGAGTATTGTGGGCATACTCAACCCAAGGCAACTGAGAGACCCAGGAGGTGGGGTTGGAAGAGACCAGACAGCGTAGCGTGGATTCCATCTTCTGGTTGGCTCTCTCCGCCTGACCATTGGATTGGGGGTGAAAACCAGATGTGAGACTGACTGTAGCTCCAATGGCCAAACAGAAGGACTTCCAGACAGCAGAGGTAAACTGAGGGCCACGGTCGGAAAGCGATATCACTGGGCAAACCGTGGACCCTGAAAACCTCCCTAACCAGGATCTCGGACGTCTCCGAGGCAGAGGGAAGCTTGGCAATTGGCACAAAGTGGGCGAACTTGCTGAATCTGTCCACGATAGTCAGAACGACCGTGTTCCCCTCAGAAGCGGGCAACCCAGTGACGAAGTCCAGGGCCAGATGCGACCATGGTCGCCGGGGAATAGGAAGGGGGTGAAGTAGTCCAGAGCTGGGCCGATTGGTACTCTTATTCTGTGCACACACTGGACAGGCAGCAACAAAACCCAGAGTATCCTCGGCCATGGCAGGCCACCAAAAACGTCTGCGAAGAAACGCCATTGTCCGAGCCACGCCAGGGTGACAAGCCATCTTGCTGGCGTGGGACCATTTGAGGACAGCAGGACGAACCGACTCAGGCACAAACAACCGACCGGGTGGACCGTTACCGGGACCGGGCTGAGTCCGAAGGGCCGCCAGCACCTCCTCCTCAATCTTCCACATAACTGCTCCCACGACGCAGTTCCGGGGGAGAATTGTCTCGGTCTTGGACCCACTCTCCTCCGTCTTGGAGAACATCCGGGACAAGGCGTCCGCCTTGCCGTTCTTAGATCCAGGTCGGAACGTCAGGGAAAACTTGAATCGTCCGAAAAACAACGCCCACCTGGCCTGACGGGGAGTTGAGACGTTTAGCCGATTGCACGTAAGCAAGATTCTTGTGGTCAGTCCAGACAATAAACGGTTGCTCCGCCCCCTCCAACCAGTGGCGCCACTCCTCCAAGGCAAGTTTCACCGCGAGAAGCTCCCGGTTACCCACATCGTAATTCCTCTCCGCAGGCGAAAGGCGACGAGAGTAGTAGGCGCAGGGATGGAGTTTACTGTCCGTGGAGCATCGCTGCGACAGGATGGCGCCAACTCCCACATCAGACGCGTCCCACTTCAACGCAGCGAACTGACGGGCCGTGTCCGGTTGAGAGAGAATCGGAGCGTTGGTGAATCGCCTCTTCAAATCCAGAAACGCTCGATCCGCCTCCGGATTCCACTTGAAGGTCCTGATACTGGAAGTCAAGGCAGTTAACGGAGCGGCCACACGGCTGTAATCCCCGGATGAATCTGCGGTAGAAATTCGCAAACCCCAAAAATCTCTGGAGCTGCAATCTCGTACCGGGCTGGGCCCATTCCAGAACCGCTCTAACCTTCTCCTGGTCCATCCTAATCTCTCCCCTGGAGATGATGTACCCGAGAAAGGATGTCGTGTGGGCGTGAAACTCGCACTTCTCGGCCTTCACGAACAGGCGATTCTCCAACAATCGCTGCAGAACCTGCCGGACATGCTGGACGTGGTCGGAAGGTTCCTTCGAGAAGATCAGAATGTCATCCAGGTAAACAAACACAAAGAGACCGATCATATCTCTCAGGACGTCGTTCACCATACTCTGGAATACCGCTGGAGCATTGGTCAGTCCAAACGGCATCACCTGATACTCGAAGTGACCCATCGGTGTATTGAAACCCGTCAACCACTCGTCCCCCTCTCTGATCCGGACCAGGTGATACGCATTGCGTAGGTCTAGCTTGGTGAACACCGTAGCACCCTGTAAGGAGTCGAAGGCAGAACTCATCAAGGGCAGGGGATACTTGTTCTTGACCGTGATGTCATTCAACCCCCGATAATCAATACACGGTCGAAGAGAGCCATCCTTCTTACCCACAAAGAAGAATCCTGCCCCCAGGGGTGATGACGAGGGACGAACGAGACCAGCAGCTAGGGACTCCTTGATGTAGGTCTCCAAAGCCTCACGTTCAGGTCGGGAGATACTGTATAACCTTCCCTTGGGGTAGACAGCTCCAGGGAACAGGTTGATGGCACAATCATATGGTCGGTGGGGAGGGAGTGACAGAGCCTTCTGCTTACTGAAAACTTCCCCAAATCGTGATATGTCTCGGGAACCAGGGACAAATCTGGGGGTTTAGCCTCAATCACCTGACTGGGAACCGAATGGGGGCAGGCAGTCTTGAGACAGTTAGCATGACAATCAAGGCTCCAACTCGTTACCTTGCCCGTCACCCAATCGAACGTGGGATTGTGTTCCTTCAGCCAGGGGTATCCAAGGACCAGAGGAACATGGGAAGACGGCAGAATGAAGAATGAAATCATCTCAGAATGATTCCCCGACAACCGCATCTTAACCGGTTCAGTCCTCATCGTGATACGTGCCAGACTACTGCCGTTCAGAGTGGTCGCTTCAATGGCTTCCGGCAATTGCTCCTTGGAAAGCCCCAGCTGTTCCACCAACTCGGCATCAAGAAAGCTTCCATCGGCACCTGAATCGATAAAAGCGTTAATCGCTAAGCTCTGATTCCTGTTCACAAGGGTAGCCGGGAAACGGGGTCTGACAGAGGTACTGAGAGGTTGAAACTGGCTCGCTAAAAGTCCTCCCAACTTTAGCGAGCCGGGCAGTTTGACGACCGCCGGGAACAAGTGGAGATGTAATGTCCCGAGCTACCACAGTAGAGGCAGCAGTTGGTCTTACGTCTATGTTGACGCTCCTCCTTGGTTAACCCGTGCCGCCCCACTTGCATGGGTTCAGAATCGGGAGAGAGGACCTCTCCACTAATCCTTTGTGGTGGAGAATGATCGACGTGTTCTGGTCCACCACCCGACCCGACTGGGAACTGAGAAGCTGATCGATTGGACGGACCCCATTGCTTCTCCCTCCTTCGCTCTCGGACTCGATTATCCACCCGAATAGACAAGGCTACCAAGCTGTCCAGGTCACTAGGCTCCGGATAGGAGATCAACTCATCCTTGAGCTGCTCCGACAGACCCTGGTAAAAGGCCGCTTGCAGAGACTCCTCGTTCCACCCACTCTCCACAGCCAACGTCTTGAACTCGATCACGAAGTCGGCCACGCTGCGAGTTCCTTGGTGAAGCGAAAACAGGCGCCTAGCTGCGTCCCTCCCTCGGACGGAATGGTCGAAGAGCTTCCTCATCTCGGCCGTGAACCCCTGGTATGAAGCCATGCAGGGGTCTTGTCGTTCCCAAACGGCTGAAGCCCACTCCAGCGCTCGACCACGCAGCAACGCAATCACAAAGGCTATCCTAGCCTTGTCTGTGGCATAAGAGTAGGGCTGTAGATCGAACACTAATCCACACTGCATAAGGAAGGAACGGCATCTTCCCAGCTCCCCCTCATATCTATCCGGCGTCGGAACCTTGGGCTCACGGAAGGACACAGCTCCAGAAGCGGCAGGCGAGATGGGTGAAACCGGTAGTGGATCCTCCACCGGAAACTTGCGTTGGTTCTGGACCTCCGTCAGACCGGTAGAAAGGTTCCGAACTGACAACGCGATCTCCTGTAGTACCGTGCTATGATGGCCCAACATCTTCTCCTGATGGGTAATGGCATGGCGAACAGAGTCCAGGTCCGCTGGGTTCATTACTGGCCGGATCGTTCTGTCACGAGTTGCTAAGCCAGAACCCAGAAGCAGACCAGGACAAGGTAAGTTGAAACGAAGGTGAGTGTTTATTACAAATTCAAGAGTGATGCTGAATAATCCAGGGAACAGAGCGGGCGGCGTTGATTAGTTGTTGGGGGTGCAGTGGTTGATCCCATCCTGGGTCGGCAGCCGCCGACCACCAGGCAGAGGTTGGATGAAGGTTCCGGACGGGTGACTGCAGATGGAACAAAACGGGGGTAAGTAAGCAACCAACCAACAAGGTGCAAAAACAACAAAACTAACGCTAGGCTCTAAAACTGATACTCTGGTAAACCTACTGTTCATGGCTAACCGATCCGGCAGGGACTGGATGTTAGGCCAGAGCCTAAGAAGGGTGATGATCAGGACCAGGTGTGCAGATTGCTGATGGGATGCAGGTGCGGAAATCAAGAGAGCTCCCCGGAGCGTTCCCGAACCCTCGGGAAACTGGAGATCACGAACAGAAAAACTAGTCACCAGACAGGACCCGACTCAGACTGCCGGGATCGTTACAGAGTAATGCACTTATTTGTATATTTTTGTACTTTATTTTTACATGGGCTTACTGTACACAAGTGGCAAACGCACAAGATTTCTGTTTTGTCTTTTTGTACAAGTGCTAAATGCACAGTTTTGTTTTGTTTTGCAACATGCATTTAGCCTACAGTGAACAATAAACATTTATTTATCCACCTTCATGTCCTGAGCATTGTGTTTTCTATTTTTCTACGTAGTGTTTAGTGACTGTTCAGTAGTGTTTTTTATTTTGATTGACTCGGGGCACGATTTGACAACATAGTTCAGTTTTGAGCACAGATTGAACTGTTTTGAGGTGAAAGTTTGGTTTTGCAAGAAGAGTCTGAGGTTTTGTGAATGTAGCTTGAAAATTGGGTTTTGTGTTCACAGTTAAGAGAAAGGGAGAGCAGCTTTCAAGAAATGTGTCTTAGCAATCGAGAAAAACTGTAATTCATTAATTCACTCTCTCCACATTACTACTAACTTAATTAAGGCTATAACTAGGGCCCAGAGTCTTTCCTGGTTTGATCACATAGTCAGGAAAACCTCCTGGCACCAGTCCCTTGTTATTAGAGTACAGACTGCTATTCCTTGTTATTAGAGTACAGACTGCTATTCCTTGTTATTAGAGTACAGACTGCTATTCCTTGTTATTAGAGTACAGACTGCTATTCCTTGTTATTAGAGTACAGACTGCTATTCCTTGTTATTAGAGTACGGACTGCTATTCCTTGTTATTAGAGTACAGACTGCTATTCCTTGTTATTAGAGTACAGACTGCTATTCCTTGTTATTAGAGTACAGACTGCTATTCCTTGTTATTAGAGTACGGACTGCTATTCCTGTGATATCATGACATCTATCAAGAGCTCACATATACAGTATCCTCTGTATCTCTCCTCACAGGGGAAGTTTATTAAGCTCAACTTTGACGTGACTGGATACATCGTTGGAGCCAACATCGATACCTGTATCCTCATGAAACATCATTCTATAAATATACATACTTTGGGCTCCTCATAGAGATGTATTGTAGTGTGTATCAAATTAATCTTTTAGAGATTAGAGATTTCCCAGACACAGATTAAGAGATTAGAGAGATATTAAAACATACAAAAGACACAGATTTAGCCTAGTCCTGGACTAAACAACATGTTCAATGAAGAATTTCTATTTCTATTGTATGTGTGTCAGGGAATCTGGCCCAATGTAAAATGCAGTGTCTTGTTCCTTCGCCACAGAGTTTGTCTTTAACCCTCCCCTGTCCACCAGACCTGCTAGAGAAGTCTCGCTGTATCCGCCAAGCCAAGATAGAGAGAGCCTTTCATATCTTTTACTACATGGTGGCCGGAGCGAAGGACCAGCTAAAGGGTGAGGTGATAGATAGATGGAAGGATGGATGGACAGACGAGGATTGGTAGTTTCTCCTAAATCAGGGGTGGGCAATAATTTTGTCTCGAGGGCCACATCGGGATTTAAAAATTCTGCGGCGGGCCCACCCATGTCCTAGATAGTTACACTGTATGCTCATTTAAACTACAGGTCTGAAACTACTTTCTGTCCCTATATAGAGGAGCTGTTGCTGAAGGGTTTCAGTGCATATTGTTTCCTTAAAGCGGTATACACTGAGTGTACAAAACATTAAGAACACCTTCCTAATATTGAGTTGAACCCCACCCCCCCTTTTGGCCTCAGAACAGCCTTTAATTTGTCGGGGCATGGACTCTACAAGGTATTGAAAGCGCTTCACATGGATGCTGGCCCATGTTGACTCCAATGCTTCCCACAGTTGTGTCAAGTGGCTGGATGTCCTTTGGGTGGTGGACCATTCTTGATACACACGGGAAACTGTTGAGTGTGAAAAACCCAGCAGCGTTGCAGTTCTTGACACAAACCGGTGCGCCTGGCACCTACTACCATACCCCGTTCAAAGGCACTTAAATATTTTGTCTTGCCCATTCACCCTCTGAATAGTACACATATTTTTTTTATTTTTTTTTTACATACACAATCCATGTCTCCATTGTCTCAAAGCTAAAACATCCTTCTTGAACCTGTCTCCTCCCCTTCATCTACACTGATTGAAGTGGATTGAACAAGTGATATCAATAAGGGATCATATCTTTCACCTGGATTCACCTGGTCAGTCTATGTCATGGAAAGAGCAGGTGTCCTTAATGTTTTGTATACTCAGTGTGTCTTATTGCTATTATAAACTGGTTACCAACGTAATTAGAGCAGTAAAAATAAATGTTTTGTTATACCCGTGGTATAAGGTCTTTGTTAGCCAATCAGCATCCAGGGCTCGAACCACCCAGTTTATAATATTTAATATATTATTATAAACCAGGTAGTTTGTGTCCTGGATGCTGATTGGCTGAAATCCATGGTATATCAGACAATATACCACAGTGTTTACTGTTCTGATTATGTTGGTAACCAGTTTATAATAGAAATAAGGCACCTCGGGGGTTTGTGGTATATGGCCAATATACCACGGCTAAGGGCTGTATCCAGGCACTCTGCATTGCGTTGTGCATAAGAACAGCCCTTAGCCGTGGTATATTGGCCATATACCACACCTCCACAGGCCTTATTGCCTAATTATTTACTGTATAAACCATAAACCTCCTCCTCTCCTGTCTGTCCCTATATAGAGGAGCTGTTACTGGAGGGTTTCGGGGCGTACCGGTTCCTGGTGGCAGGTCATGTGGAGGTGCCTGGTCAGGAAGATGATCAGATGTTCATAGAAACACTGGAGGCCATGGAGATCATGGGTTTCTCTGAGGACGAGAGGACAGGTACTGGTGGGAGGGGGAGGGCTGTCTATCATTCTCTTTCTCCACCTCACTCTGTCTTTCTCTTTCTGTCTCTCTTTCTGTCTCTCTCTCTCTCTCTCTCTCTCTCTCTGTCTCTCTCTGGAGGATGAGGGGATAGGTAGGGGGAGGGCTGTCTCTCTTTCTGCTTTCTCTCTCTTCCCACTCTCCTCACCTCTCATCCCTCGCTCCTCTCCTCTCTCTAGGCATGATGAAGGTGGTCTCTACTGTGCTCCAGCTGGGGAACATTACCTTCAACAAGGAGAGGAACAATGAGCAGGCCACCATGCCTGACAACACAGGTGAGACATGACATCACCCAGGTAGTAACACAGGTGAGACATGACATCACACGGGTAGTAACACAGGTGAGACATAACATCACACAGGTAGTAACACAGGTGAGACATGCCATCACAAAGGTAGGAGATACACAGGTGAGACATGACATCACACAGGTAGGAGCAACACAGGTGAGACATTACATAACACAGGTAGGAGCACAGGTAACAACAGAGTTTGTTCACAGTAACACAAGCTTGAAAATACAGTTTATATTTAGCACAGATAACAAAGATAGGAAAGCACAGGTAAGAAAGACAACAGGTAACATAGCACTAACACAGGTAAGAAAGACAACAGGTAACATACCACTAACACAGGTGAGAAGACAACAGGTAACATACCACTAACACAGGTAAGAAAGCCACAGGTAACATGCCACTAACACAGGTGAGAAGACAACAGGTAACATACCACTAACACAGGTGAGAAGACAACAGGTAACATACCACTAACACAGGTAAGAAAGACAACAGGTAACATACCACTAACACAGGTGAGAAGACAACAGGTAACATACCACTAACACAGGTAAGAAAGCCACAGGTAACATGCCACTAACACAGGTGAGAAGACAACAGGTAACATACCACTAACACAGGTGAGAAGACAACAGGTAACATACCACTAACACAGGTAAGAAAGACAACAGCTAACATAGCTGTTATGATGAGTTTCTCAGGTATCAAAGAATCAAGGATGCAAGGATATACTTATACATTCTGTGGAGATTTCATACCAAGTATTTATTGAATCACGAGCTCGTGGGTTCATCTAACAAACGGACATGGCTTTGCCCTTCGTCAGTTGAACTAACTTAACAAAGAAGACACTCTATCTTATATAGCCTTTATTACCATCTTCCTGGCATACATCTGGCAAGTCTCCATGGGCACTCCCTGCCTTTGATGTTCATCACTCTTTACCCCAAGTCACTATTCTAAACATCACTCATGCTATCCTAAACATCACTAATCTACCTTGACATAATGGAATGTAGACTTCATGGCCCCAAACCACTCATCTCTTAACTCTTTCACTGTCCTCACAATACTATGGCATGACATCACTATACCATAAAAACATCATATCAATAGCACTAACACAGGTGAGAAAGACAACAGGTAACATACCACTAACACAGGTAAGAAAGACAACAGGTAACATACCACTAACACAGGTGATAAGACAACAGGTAACATACCACTAACACAGGTGAGAAAGACAACAGGTAACATACCACTAACACAGGTGAGAAGACAACAGGTAACATACCACTAACACAGGTGAGAAAGACAACAGGTAACATACCACTAACACAGGTGAGAAAGAAAACAGGTAACATACCACTAACACAGGTGAGAAGACAACAGGTAACATACCACTAACACAGGTAAGAAAGACAACAGGTAAATACCACTAACACAGGTGAGAAAGACAACAGGTAACATACCACTAACACAGATGAGAAGACAACAGGTAACATACCACTAACACAGGTGAGAAAGACAACAGGTAACATACCACTAACACAGGTGAGAAAGACAACAGGTAACATACCACTAACACAGGTGAGAAGACAACAGGTAACATACCACTAAAGAACAGGTAACATACAGTATGACAAATCTTTCTCTTCTCTTCTCTTCTCTTCTCTTCTCTTCTCTTCTCTTCTCTTCTCTTCTCTTCTCTTCTCTTCTCTTCTCTTCTCTTCTCTTCTCTTCTCTTCTCTTCTCTTCTCTTCTCTTCTCTTCTCTTCTCTTCTCTTCTCTTCTCTTCTCTTCTCTTCTCTTCTCTTCTCTCCCTCCCCCTCTCTCTGTCTATCCTCCCTTCCTCCCCCTCTCTTCTCTATCTCTCTCTCCAGCGGCTCAGAAAGTATGCCACCTGCAGGGTATCAACGTGACAGACTTCACCCGTGCCGTCCTCACCCCCCGCATCAAGGTGGGCAGAGAGGTGGTACAGAAGGCTCAGACCAAGGAACAGGTACTCTTCTATTATGTTATCTTCTACTCTATTCTATTCTACTCTATTCTACTCTGTTCTATTCTACTGTATTCTACTGTATTATATTCTACTCTATTCTATTATACCCTATTATGTTCTATTCTACTCTATTCTATTATATTCTACTCGACTCTACTCTACTCTACTCTACTCTATTCTATTTTACTCTATTATGTTCTATTCTATTTTACTTTATTATATTATACTCTATTCTACTCCACTATATTCTTCTCTTTTCTATTCTACTCTACTCTGCTATATTCTATTCTACTCTATTCTACTGTATTCTACTCTATTTTATTCTACGCTATTCTGTTCTATTCTAGTTCATTCTATTCTATCCTGTTCTGTTCTATTATATTCTACTGTATTCTATTCAACTCTACACTATTCGACTCTATTCAACTCTACTCTATTCTACTGTATTCTATTCTACTCTATTCTGTTCTACTCTATTCTGTTATTTTCTGTTCTACTCTATTCTACTCTATTCTATTCTATCCAACTCTACACTACTCTAATCTACCATATTCTACTCTATTCTATTCTACTTTACTCTATTCTATTCTACTATATTCGACTATATTTTCGATCCCCGGGATCTAATGGCATATTATTATTATTATTATATTCTACTCTATTCTACTATATTCTACTACACTACCGGTCAAAAGTTTTAGAACACCTACTCATTCAAGGGTTTTTCTTTATTTTTACTATTTTCTACATTGTACAATAATAGTGAAGACATCAAAACTATGAAATAACACATATCATGTAGTAACCAAAAAAGTGTTAAACAAATCAAAATATATTTTATATTTGAGATTCTTCAAATAGCCACCCTTTGCCTTGATGACAGCTTTGCACACTCTTGGCATTCTCTCAACCAGCTTCATGAGGTAGTCACCTGGAATGCATTTCAATTAACAGGTGTGCCTTCTTAAAAGTTAATTTGTGGAATTTCTTTCCTTCTTAATCCGTTTGAGCCAATCAGTTGTGTTGTGACAAGGTGGGGGGGTATACAGAAGATAGCCCTATTTGGTAAAAGACCAAGTCCACATTATGGCAAAAACAGCTCAAATAAGCAAAGAGAAATGACAGTCCATCATTACTTTAAGACATGAAGGTCAGTCAATATAAATGCTTCACAGAGTTCAAGTAACAGACACATCTCAACATCAACTGTTCAGAGGAGACTGTGTGACTCAGGCCTTCATGGTCGAATTTCTGCAAAGAAACCACTACTAAAGGACACCAATAAGAAGAAGAGACTTACTTGGGCCAAGAAACACGAGCAATGGACATTAGACCAGTGTGTCCAAATTTGTGATTTTTGGTTCCAACCGCCGTGTCTTTGTGAGACACGGTGTGGGTGAACGGATGATCTCCGCATTTGTATTTCCCACCGTAAAGCATGGAGGAGGAGGTGTTATGGTGTGGGGGTGCTTTGCTGGTGACACTGTCTGTGATTTATTTAGAATTCAAGGCACACTTAATCAGCATGGCTACCACAGCATTCTGCAGCGATACGCCATCCCATCTGGTTTGGGCTTAGTGGGACAATCATTTGTTTTTCAACAGGACAATGACCCAACACACCTCCAGGCTGTGTAAGGGCTATTTTACCAAGAAGGAGAGTGATGGAGTGCTGCATCAGATGACCTGGCCTCCACAATCCCCTGACCTCAACCCAATTGAGATGGATTGGGATGAGTTGGACCACAGAGTGAAGGAAAAGCAGACAACAAGTGCTCAGCATATGTGGGAACTCCTTCAAGACTGTTGGAAAAGCATTCCAGGTGAAGCTGGTTGAGAGAATACCAAGAGTGTGCAAAGCTGTCATCAAGGCAAAGGGTGGCTATTTGAAGAATCTCAAATATAAAATATGTTTTGATTTGTTTAACACTTTTTTGGTTACTACATGATTCCATATTGATGTCTTCACTATTATTCTACAATGTAGAAAATAGTAAAAAATAAAGAAAAACCCTTGAATGAGTAAGTGTTCTAAAACGTTTGACCTGTAGTGTATATTCTACTCTATTCTGTTCTATTCTACTTTATTATATTCAACCCTATTCTGTTCTATTATATTCTACTCTATTCTATTCAACTCTATTCTACTCTACTCGATTCTACTTTATTAAATTAAATTCTACTCTATTCTATTCTACTCTATTCTATTCAAACCTACTCTACTCTATTCTACTCCATTCTACTCTATTGTATTCTAATCTATTCTACTGTGTTCTACTCTATTGTATTCTACTATATTCTATTATATTGTATTCTACTCTTCTCTATTCTGTTCTATTCAACTCTATTCCATTCTACTCTATACTACTCTATTCTATTCAACTCTACTCTATTCTGCTCTATTATATTCAACTCTACTCTATTATATTATATTCTACTCTGTTCTACTCTATTCTGTTCTACTCTATTCAACTCTACTCTACTCTATTCTATCATGTTCTACTCTATTCTTTCTATTCAACTCTACACTACTCTAATCTACCCTATTCTATTCTACTCGGTTCTATTCAACTATATTCTTCTCTTTTCTATTCTACTCTACTCTGCTATATTCTATTCTACTCTATTCTACTGTATTCTACTCTATTTTATTCTACGCTATTCTGTTCTATTCTAGTTCATTCTATTCTATCCTGTTCTGTTCTATTATATTCTACTGTATTCTATTCAACTCTACACTATTCGACTCTATTCAACTCTACTCTATTCTACTGTATTCTATTCTACTCTATTCTGTTCTACTCTATTCTGTTATTTTCTGTTCTACTCTATTCTACTCTATTCTATTCTATCCAACTCTACACTACCATATTCTACTCTATTCTATTCTACTCTATTCTATTCAACCCTACTCTACTCTATTCTACTCTATTCTACTCTATTGTATTCTACTCTATTCTACTGTGTTCTACTCTATTGTATTCTACTCTATTCTATTCTATTGTATTCTACTCTACTCTATTCTACTCTATTATGTTCTATTCTACTCTGTTCTACTCTATTCTACTCTACACTATTCTACTCTACTCTACTCTACTCTACTCTACACTATTCTACACTATTCTACTCTACTCTACTCTATTCTATTCTACTCTACTCTACTCTACTCTACATTTACATTTTAGTCATTTAGCAGACGCTCTTATCCAGAGCGACTTACAGTTAGTGAGTGCATACATTGTAATTTTTTAGAATTTTTTTTTTTTTTTTTTTTTATACTGGCCCCCCGTGGGAATCGAACCCACAACCCTGGCGTTGCAAACGCCATGCTCTACCAACTGAGCTACCTACCTGCCAGCCATTCCCTCCCCTACCCTGGACGACGCTGAGCCAATTGTGCGCCGCCCCATGGGTCTCCCGGTCGCGGCCGGCTACGACAGAGCCTGGATTCGAACCAGGATCTCTAGTGGCACAGCTAGCACTGCGATGCAGTGCCTTAGACCACTGCGCCACTCGGGAGACTAGTCTACTCTACTCTAGTCTAGTCTATTCTACTCTACTCTACTCTACTCTATTCTACTCTACTATACTCTATTCTGTTCTACTCAATTCTACTCTACTCTACTCTATTCTACTCTAATCTACTCTACTCTACTCTACTCTACTCTAATCTACTCTACTCTACTCTACTCTACTCTACTCTACTCTACTCTATTCTATTCTACTCTATTCTACTCTATTCTATTCTACTATATTCTATTCTAATCTGTTCTACTCTATTCTACTCTACTCGACTCTATTATATTCTACTCTACTCTACTCTATTCTATTCTACTCTACTCTACTCTACTCTACTCTATTCTCTTCTACTCTATTCTATTTTACTCTACTCTATTCTCCTCTATTCTACTCTACTCTATTCTACTCTACTCTACTCTATTCTGTTCTGTTCTACTCTACTCTACTCTACTCTACTCTACTCTACTCTACTCTATTCTACTCTACTCTACTCTATTCAACTTTACTTTATTCTATTCTACTCTATTCTACTTTATTCAACTCTACTCTATTCTACTCTTTTCTATTCTACTCTATTATATTATATTCAACTCTACTCTATTCTACTCTACTCTGTTCAACTCTGCTCTACTCTATTCAATGATACTCTACACTATTCTACTCTTTTCTTTTCTATTCTACTCTATTATATTATATTCAACTCTACTCTATTCTACTCTATTCAACTCTGCTCTACTCTATTCTACTTTATTATATTCTACTCTATTCTATTCAACTCTACTCTATTCTACTCTAGATTCAACTTAATTGTACAATACCTTCCTCTCACATGTTCAGTTAAAAGTTTAATCTTATTTTCTACAGAGACCTGGCATCATATAATGTATGAAGTATAAATAGTTATAGTACATTCTCTATCTCTCTCTCTCTCTCTCTCTCTCTCTCTCTCTCTCTCTCTCTCTTCTCTCTCTCTTTCCCCTCTCTCTCTCCCTCTCTCTCTCTCTCCCTCTTTCTCACTCTCCCCCTCTCTGTCTTTCTCTCTCTCTCTCTCTCGCTCTCTCTCTCCCCCTTTCCCCCTCTTTCTCTCTCCCCTCTCACCCTCTCTCTCGCTCTCTCCCCCTCTCTCTATTCTCTCTCTCTCTCTCTCCCCCCCTCCTCTCTCTCTCTCTCTCTCTCTCTCTCTCTCTGTCTCTCTCTCTCTCTCTCTCTCTCCTCCTCCTCTCTCTCTCCCTCTCCCCCAGGCTGACTTTGCCATCGAGGCCCTGGCGAAGGCCATGTATGAGCGGTTGTTCAGATGGATCCTAGCGAGGGTGAATAAGACTCTGGATAAGGCCAAACGTAAAGGAGCGTCATTCCTGGGGATTCTAGACATCGCTGGCTTCGAAATCTTTGAGGTGAGACTGAGGAGCATCATCTTTAAGTTGACAGAGAAAGGATAATCTCTGGATAATAGCATCTGCTAAATTACTCAAATTTAAACAATTTAAAATGGGTAGATGTAGCGATTCGGGAGCCCCATCTGCCTCCCAAAAAGGACATTTCCCCCTGTATGTTTCCTGCTATGATTATTATTATCCCACAATTAAAAGTAGTGCACTAAATAGGGAATAGGTTACCATTTGGGACGCAGACCTGATGTACAGTACTGTGACATGAGCAGTACCTCTATGTTCACATCCATATCTCTCCCCTCTCCCCTCCTCAGGAACTACCACGATACTGTAGCTCTGTGTTAACCACTATGTAACTTCTCCTCAGGAACTAACACGGTACTGTAGCTCTGTGTTAACCACTATGTAACTTCTCCTCAGGAACTAACACGATACTGTAGCTCTGTGTTAACCACTATGTAACTTCTCCTCAGGAACTACCACGATACTGTAGCTCTGTGTTAACCACTATGTAACTTCTCCTCAGGAACTACCACGATACTATAGCTCTGTCTTAACCACTATGTAACTTCTCCTCAGGAACTAACACGGTACTGTAGCTCTGTGTTAACCACTATGTAACTTCTCCTCAGGAACTAACATGGTACTGTAGCTCTGTGTTAACCACTATGTAACTTCTCCTCAGGAACTAACACGGTACTGTAGCTCTGTGTTAACCACTATGTAACTTCTCCTCAGGAACTAACACGGTACTGTAGCTCTGTGTTAACTGCACTCACTAACTGTAAGTCGCTCTGGATAAGAGCGTCTGCTAAATGACTAAAATGTAAAATGTAACTTCTCCTCAGGAACTAACACGATACTGTAGCTCTGTGTTAACCACTATGTAACTTCTCCTCAGGAACTAACACGGTACTGTAGCTCTGTGTTAACCACTATGTAACTTCTCCTCAGGAACTACCACGATACTGTAGCTCTGTGTTAACCACTATGTAACTTCTCCTCAGGAACTAACACGGTACTATAGCTCTGTGTTAACCACTTTGTAACTTCTCCTCACGAACTAACACGATACTGTAGCTCTGTGTTAACCACTATGTAACTTCTCCTCAGGAACTACCACGATACTGTAGCTCTGTGTTAACCACTATGTAACTTATCCTTCTCCTCAGGACAACTCGTTTGAGCAGCTGTGCATCAACTACACCAACGAGCGTCTGCAGCAGCTGTTCAACCACACCATGTTCATCCTGGAGCAGGAGGAGTACAAGAGAGAGGGGATCGACTGGGCCTTCATAGACTTCGGCCTGGACCTGCAGCCCTGCATAGAGCTCATCGAGAGACCGGTAACACACACACACACACACAGAGACGGAGACACACACATGCACACATACACACTGGACCTACATCAATGCACACATGGATGAGTGCTGGTTCCCTAAAGCTACACCCCCCCCCCCCTTCTAGAACAACCCTCCAGGTATCTTGGCTCTGTTAGATGAGGAGTGCTGGTTCCCTAAAGCCACCGACCTGTCCTTCGTTGAGAAGCTGATGAACACACACACGTCCCACTGCAAGTTCTCCAAACCCAAATCACTCAAAGACAAGACTACCTTCTCTGTTCTCCACTACGCCGGCAGGGTGAGATGAGATTATATGTTTCTGTCAGAAGAGTTCTCCACTACGCCGGCAGGGTGAGATGAGATGATATGTAGGTGGACTACAATGGTGCTAGCTGGCTGATTAAGATCATGGCTGTGTTGAGGTTGTGGTTATGTTGTGTTATGGTTGTGGTTGTGTTGTGGTTGCGTTATGGTTGTGTTATAGGTGGACTACAATGGTGCTAGCTGACTGACTAAGATCATGGTTGTGTTGTGGTTGTGGTTATGTTGTGTTATGGTTGTGGTTGTGTTGTGGTTGCGTTATGGTTGTGTTATAGGTGGACTACAACGGTGCTAGCTGGCTGACTAAGAACATGGTTGTGTTGTGGTTGTGTTCTGTTGTGGTTGTGTTGTGGTTGTGATGTGGTTGTATTGTGGTTGTGTTATAGGTGGACTACAACGGGGCCAGCTGGCTGACTAAGAACATGGTTGTGTTGTGGTTGTGTTATATTGTGGTTGTGTTGTGGTTGTGGTTGTGTTATGGTTGTATTGTGGTTATGTTGTGGTTGTGTTGTGGTTGTATTGTGGTTGTGTTATGTTGTGGTTGTGTTGTGGTTGTGTTGTGGTTGTGTTATGTTGTGGTTGTGTTATGGTTGTATTGTGGTTGTGTTGTGGTTGTGTTGTGGTTGTGTTGTGGTTGTGTTATGTTATGTTGTGGTTGTGTTATGGGTGGACTACAAAGGGACCAGCTGGCTGACTAAGAACATGGTTGTGTTGTGGTTGTGTTCTGTTGTGGTTGTGTTGTGGTTGTATTGTGGTTGTGTTATAGGTGGACTACAACGGTGCTAGCTGGCTGACTAAGAACATGGTTGTGTTGTGGTTGTGTTCTGTCGTGGTTGTGTTGTGGTTGTGATGTGGTTGTATTGTGGTTGTGTTATAGGTGGACTACAACCGGGCCAGCTGGCTGACTAAGAACATGGTTGTGTTGTGGTTGTGTTATGTTGTGGTTGTGTTGTGGTTGTGTTGTGGTTGTGGTTGTGTTATGGTTGTATTGTCGTTATGTTGTGGTTGTGTTGTGGTTGTATTGTGGTTGTGTTATGTTGTGGTTGTGTTGTGGTTGTGTTGTGGTTATGTTGTGGTTGTGTTATGGTTGTATTGTGGTTGTGTTGTGGTTGTGTTGTGGTTGTGTTATGTTGTGGTTGTGTTATGGGTGGACTACAACGGGACCAGCTGGCTGACTAAGAACATGGTTGTGTTGTGGTTGTGTTCTGTTGTGGTTGTGTTGTGGTTGTATTGTGGTTGTGTTATAGGTGGACTACAATGGGGCCAGCTGGCTGACTAAGAACATGGTTGTGTTGTGGTTGTGTTCTGTTGTGGTTGTGTTGTGGTTGTATTGTGGTTGTGTTATAGGTGGACTACAACGGGGCCAGCTGGCTGACTAAGAACATGGTTGTGTTGTGGTTGTGTTCTGTTGTGGTTGTGTTGTGGTTGTATTGTGGTTGTGTTATAGGTGGACTACAACGGGGCCAGCTGGCTGACTAAGAACATGGACCCTCTGAATGACAACGTGACGGCTCTCCTCAACAACTCATCCAACCCCTTCATACAGGACCTCTGGAAGGATGGTGAGGCACAGGATGCATCCCAAATGGCACCCTATTCCCTATATGGTGCACTACTTTTGACCAGGCCCCATAGCACTCTGGTCAAAAGTAGTGTACTATATAGGGAATAGGGTTCTATTTAGGATGCAAGCACAGTTGGTCTACCACCCATTCACTTTACTGTACTCCCATCAGTAGAAATGTGTTGGTCTACCACCCATTCACTTTACTGTACTCCCATCAGTATTCTACTCTCTTTCCTTCTTGTGTGTCATCTGTTCTTCTCCCTCCCTCTCTTTCATCTCCTCCTCTTTCTCCCTGCCTCTCACCTGTTCCTCCTAGCCTTTCTTCTCAGATATCATTAATAATCATAGTTCTGTTTCCAGTGGACCGTGTGGTGGGTCTGGAGACCATTACTAAGATGTCAGAGAGCTCGGCCCCCAGCGCCACTAAGTCTAAGAAGGGCATGTTCAGGACAGTGGGTCAGCTCTACAAGGAATCCCTGGGCAAACTGATGACCACGCTGAACAACACACAGCCCAACTTCATACGCTGTATCATCCCCAACCACGAGAAGAGGGTGGGATACTATCGCCCACCCAAAACACCTACAGCTATTTCTACACTTTTCATCAATGAATCTCCTCTCCTTCCTCTCATGAGTCACCTCTGTTCTCTCCCCCCATTCTTCCTGTGTGTGTAGGCAGGGAAGATGGATGCTAACCTGGTTCTGGAGCAGTTGAGGTGTAACGGGGTTCTGGAAGGGATCCGGATCTGCAGACAGGGCTTCCCCAACCGCATCGTGTTCCAAGAGTTCCGACAACGGTGAGGAACGTTCTAACCCCAGCGCTAAGGAACCACGATTGTGTCTGTGTAATTATCCCATAACAACATATATTCTTCCTTCTGTTTTTCATTCTTCTTCTTCTTCTTCTTCTTCTTCTTCTTCTTCTTCTTCTTCTTCTTCTTCTTCTTCTTCTTCTTCTTCTTCTTCTTCTTCTTCTTCTTCTTCTTGTAGCTATGAGATCCTAGCAGCCAACTGCATCCCTAAGGGTTTCATGGACGGGAAACAGGCTTGTCAACTAATGGTGATTTCATATTACTGAAACGTCTGAGTTGATCTTACTGAAACAGTCACTGAGCCTAAAAACCTTTTGGCACATTTTAACCTGCACTTTTAGAAAACCTAAAGTTGAGCAATGAACTAAATACGACAAATGTTCCTACCTTAGTTATGGATAAGTAAAGATGTATTCTGAAGGGACCTTTGTTTTGAAAGGTGTCATGATAAAGGTGTTATTGAATGCTGCTCTCACTTCCTCTGTAGATGAAACACCTAGACCTGGATCCTAATCTGTTCCGTATCGGTCAGAGTAAGATGTTCTTCAGAACAGGAGTGTTAGCCCAGCTGGAGGAGGAGAGGGACATTAAACTGACTGTGGTCATCATTGCCTTCCAGGCCCACGCTAGGAGCTTCCTCGCACGCAAGTTAGTGGAACAGTGTTGCTTCCAGCCTGGGCTCCAACCAGGGACCCTCTGAACACATCAGCACATTTTTCAGCCATGAAGTAGCGTTACCAGTCGCGCCCACTAAAGCACGATAGCAGACACTCTGATGTGTGTTCTCTCCACAGAGCGTTTAGCAAGCGTCAGGCCCAGCTGACTGCTATGAAGGTGATTCAGAGGAACTGTGCCGTCTACCTGGTCCTGAAGAACTGGCAGTGGTGGAGACTCTTCACCAAGGTACACATTCACACACACACAGGTGTTTGATTTCGGACTGGGTATCTCTCCTATCCAGTGATGTTGAAGTTCTGCTACATCCATCACTTTTTGAGTATATCATAGTTTTGATTGGTTGATTTGTTTTGATATTATCTCTTATGTAAACTTTGATTGGTCGTCCCGCAGGTGAAGCCCCTCCTCCAGGTGACGCGACAGGAAGAGGAAATGGGTCAGAAGGAGGAGGAGCTGAAGTCTGCCAAGGATCTGGCTCAGAAGAGCCAGGCGGAACTGAAGGAGATCTCCCAGAAACACACACAGGTGAGATGGGGAGACATACACACACACATTTACATTTACATAATTTAGCAGACGCTCTTATCCAGAGCGACTTACAAATTGGTGCATTCAACTTATGATAGCCAGTGGGACAACCACTTTTTTTTTTTTTTATAGGGGGGAAGGATTACTTTATACTATTCCAGGTATTCCTTAAAGAGGTAGGGTTTCAAGTGTCTCCGGAAGGTGGTCAGTAACTCCGCTGTCCTGGCGTCGTGGGGGAGCTTGTTCCACCATTGGGGTGCCAGAGCAGCAAATAGCTTTGACTGGGCTGAGTGGGAACTGTGCTTCCGTAGAGGTAGGGGAGCTAGCAGACACACACACACACAGGTGAGGCAGAGACACACACACACAGGTGAGACGCACGCACATACACACACATGCACACACTCTCTCTCTGTGCACTCTGTGTGTATCTACTGTAGTTGGTAGAGGAGTGGACTAAGCTCCAGGAGAAGCTTTAGGCAGAGACAGGGCTGTACGTGGAGGCAGAGATGATGAGGGTTCACACACACACACTCACTGTCTCTCTCTCTCTCTCTCTCTCTTTCTCTCACGCTCTCTCTCTCTCTCTTTCTCTCACGCTCTCTCTCTCTCTCTTTCTCTCACGCTCTCTCTCTCTCTCTCTCTCTCTCTCTCGCTCTCCCTCTTTCTCTCTCTCTCCCTCTCTCTCTCTCTCTCCCTCTCTTTCTCTCTCTCTCTCTCTCTCCCTCTCTCTCTCTCCCTCTCTCTCTCTCTCTTTCTCTCATGCTCTCTCTTTCTCTCATGCTCTCTCTCTTTCTCTCTCTCTCTCTCTCATTCTCTCTCTCTCTTTCTCTCAAGCTCTCTCTCTCTTTCTCTCAAGCTCTCTCTCTCTTTCTCTCATGCTCTCTCTTTCTCTCATGCTCTCTCTTTCTCTCATGCTCTCTCTCTTTCTCTCTCTCTCTCTCTCATGCTCTCTCTTTCTCTCATGCTCTGTCTTTCTCTCATGCTCTCTCTCTCTCTCTCTCTCTCTCTCTCTCTCTCTCTCTCTCTCTCTAGGTAGTAGAGGAGCGAGCTAAACTGGAGCAGAAGCTTCAGGCGGAGACAGAGTTATATGCTGAGGCAGAGGAGATGAGGGTTCGTCTGGAGGCCAAGAAGCAGGAGCTGGAGGAGGTGCTCCATGAGATGGAGGTGCGGCTGGAGGAGGAGGAGGAGAGAGCCACACAGCTGCAGCAGGAGAGGAAAGACATGCAGCAGCAACTACAGGTGGGCAGATCCAAAATAGACACCGAGCGATTACCTTTTCAACTATGGTATATCAGTGATGAGACAAAATAATTTCAATCCCTTTCAGAGACTTTGGCATGAAATGTATAAAATGCTAATATCGATATTACCGGGTACATTGACTTCCATTGGTTTTTGATTAGAAAATGCTGAAGTTAGTGGATGGTGGATTGACTGCACTCTGTCCTTATCCATAGACTGGTATAAATGGAAGGCCCTGTTGTGGGTCATGTGACCCTGTTGTGGGTCATGTGGAGGTCCTGTTGTGGGTCATGTGGAGGCCCTGTTGTGGGTCAGGTGGAAGCCCTGTTGTGGGTCAGGTGGAGGCCCTGTTGTGGGTCAGGCGGAGGTCCTGTTGTGGTTCATGTGGAGGCCCTGTTGTGGGTCATGTGGAGGCCCTGTTGTGGGTCATGTAGAAGCCCTGTTGTGGGTCATGTGGAGGCCCTGTTGTGGGTCATGTGGAGGCCCTGTTGTGGGTCATGTGAAGTGACAAAGACCATGTGGGTTGAAACATTGTGATTGTATTATCTTTATTAAAACATAAATTTTGGGAACAGAAAACACACACACACAAACACTCACAAACTCTTCTCCTATTTCTCTCGCCTCCCTCCCTCCCCCTCTCTCCCTCGTTTCTCTTCCTCTCTCCATCCCTTTCTTCCCTGTGTATATTAGGCCATGGAGGCCCAGCTGTCGGAGGAAGAGGACTCTCGTCAGAAGTTGCAGCTGGAGAAGGTGACTGTTGAGGGGAAGGTCAAGAAACTGGAGGAGGATGTTCTCATCATGGAAGACCAGAATAACAAACTACTCAAGGTACATTTTTCTCCACCCCTGTGCCAATAAACACCATTCACCCATCCATCCACCCAT